>NC_134489.1:5902357-6194857 GCF_040206685.1 Ascaphus truei
TCTGGAATCCGGGTTTGAGAGTCCAGAATTTTGTCCAAAATATCGAAGGAATTTGCTGCAATGATTAATCTTGAAGGAAGAATAGTCTCAGGAAGGTCGTCGGATCGGTCTCCGGAAATGAATTGACGGGAACAAGCATCGGCCTTCAAATTCTTTGTACCAGGAATGTAAGAGATTACATAGTTGAATCTTGAGAAAAAAAGAGCCCAGCGAGCTTGATGGGAACCAAGGCGTCGAGCACCTTCAATATACAATAAATTCTTGTGGTCAGTAAGAATAAGGATCGGTTTCTCGGTACCTTCAAGAAGGTGTCACCACTCTTGGAGTGCAAGTTTGATAGCCAAAAGTTCTCTATTACCTACATCATAGTTGATCTCCGCGGGGGAGAATTTCTTGGAAAAGTAGCCGCATGGATGCAGGTGATCTTGAGGAGAACGTCTTTGGGAGAGCACTGCTCCAGCTCCAATATCCGAAGCATCGACCTCCAACGTGAAGGGAAGGGAGGTGTCGGGGTGATGCAAAATGGGAGCGGTAGTGAAGGCCTTCTTTAAAGACTCGAAAGCAAGATCAGCCTCCGGTGGCCAGGAGGAAGGATCAGCATCTTTCTTGGTCAAAGCGGTAATAGGAGCAACCAGTGTGGAGAATTTGTGGATGAACCTACGATAATAATTGGCAAATCCAAGGAATCGCTGGATGGCTTTAAGCGACGTGGGCTGGGGCCAATCTAATACCGCCTTTAGTTTCTCAGGATCCATGGAAAATCCCTTGTCGGAGATTATATAACCCAGGAAGGAAGTAGAATTTTGGTGAAACATACACTTCTCCATCTTGGCATACAGACGATTCTGACGAAGCCGAGAGAGTACTAGCTTGGTATGCTGGATATGTTCAGGCAAGGATTTGGAAAAAATTAGTATATCATCAAGGTATACAATGACAAATAAATTGAGAACATCACGGAAAATCTCATTAACAAACTCCTGAAAGACCGCAGGGGCGTTACAGAGTCCAAACGGCATTACTAGGTACTCATAATGGCCGTCGCGGGTGTTAAAGGCCGTTTTCTATTCGTCTCCCTCCCTTATGCGTATCAGGTTGTAGGCACCCCGGAGATCAAGTTTGGGGAAAATGGAGGCACCTTGTAGACGGTCAAACAATTCAGATATGAATGGTAACGGTAACGGTTCTTCTGTGTTATCTTATTCAAGCCTCTATAATCTATGCAGGGGCGAAGAGATCCGTCCTTTTTCTTTACAAAGAAGAACCCTGCCCCAGCAGGAGAGGTGGAGTTCTTAATAAAACCTTTTTTTAAGTTCTCCTGGATATACTCGGACATGGCTCGGGACTCAGGAAGGGACAGGGGGTAGGACTTGCCTTTAGGCAGAACGGCACCAGGAATCAGATCAATGGGACAATCGAAGGGACGATGTGGAGGAAGAGTCTCTGAACGGACCTTGTCGAAAACATCAATAAATTCATGGTAGACTTCTGGAAGGGACCCCTTGGAAGGATCCGCAGTCTCTAAGTCGGCAAGAGAGAGTGAAGTGAGAGCACAAGGAATGGCACATGGGGTAGACCAACGTATGGGTTGTTTATCAGTCCAGTCAATCACGGGATTGTGCAGTTGTAACCAGGGGAGACCCAAGATTACCTGTACAGATGGTGAATGAATGACGTCCAACGAGATTTGTTCCTTGTGTCCATCCTTGGTGGAAAGGGTGAAGATCACGGTCTCCAGGGTGATAAAGGCAGGCTGGAGTGGACGACCGTCTATCGCTTCGAGTCCTATGGGAGTGGACTTCCTAAGCAGTGGGATCCGGTGTTTTATTGCAAAATTCTGGTCCACGAAATTTCCTCCAGACCCAGAGTCGATGAAGGCAAGTGCAGAAATATGAAAGTCTGTACCCTCCATTATGATAGGTAGAAGGATCCTTTTTGGCATACTTTCCTTGGAAGAGGAACAAGAAGATATTGTATCCAAAGCAACTCCATCATACCTTATAGGCCGCTGGCGTTCTCCCGGACGTGTAGGACAGCGGTACGCCAAATGACCAGCTAGGCCACAATAAAGACATAGCCCCTCGCTTCTCCGGCGCTGTTTTTCTGTAAATGACAAATGGTGAGTACCCAGCGGCATGGGGTCTGGTGCTTCATGAACTGGAACAGAAGAAGGAGAGAGAGTAGGAGAGATAGGTATAGGTACCGGCATACGTGTAATCCAGCGTTTACTTCGTCTCTCTTGGAGGCGTTGATCCACCCGTATACATGTAGAGATCAGATCCTCCAGGGCAGTGGGTCTTTCACATTTCCAATTGATCTTTCACGGAGTCAGAGAGGCCATGCCAGAAGGCTGCAGTTAAAGCCTCGTTGTTCCAACCGGTTTCCGCTGCAATAATCCGAAATTCAAGAGCGTACTTCGCGACGGTCCAGTGGCCCTGGGTGATATGAAAAAGAGAAGAGGCCGCAGTCGCCTTGTGGCCAGGAGTGTCAAAAACCTGCTGAAACCTTTTTTTGAAAGTAGCAACAGGAAGGGGGGGGAAAGGGGGTAAAAAGGGGTAGGGATAGGGGGGGATAAAGGGGGGGGGGAAAGGGAGGCTGAAAGAGGGGGGAGGGAGGAAAGGGGAGAGGGGAAGTTTGGGGGGAGGGTGGGGGAGCATCCTCAGAAGAGCAAGACATTTCCATCATATGACAAGTTTAACCGAATAAACATATATCTGAACAAAATAGATTCCCTTCCGGGTCTACGTCCTGGGCTCGAATTTTTACGTTTAATAGTAGTGGAGTTGTAAGATGACATCATGAGATCTGTTTGAGTCAGTGTGTCTAGACGTTAGGGCTCTGTGTATTCTATCAATTAGACACTTTTTCCTAAGCAAATCTCGGAGTAATTCCCAACAGGAGAGCTCCAGGACATATGTCTCTCGATCCTCGGGTTTCACCTCTTACGTGATTTCCCAGGTATACATAGTTCCTGTGCAGGCTCGATTCTCTGCATCCTCCATGACACCTTGGAGCATATCTATTTGAGCCTGCATGTCTCTTGCATAATCATAAATCTAATTTTGGTCCTGTGCCAGTTCCTCCATTTTCCTCTCAGTTGCATTAGTCCTGTCACCAAGGTTAGATATATCTCTATTTAGCTCTGCAGTAGATTTTTGTAATTCTTGTTGAAACACACTTTTCATTTCATGTAACAGGTGTTTTAAATCTGCCTTCAGGACTCTCTGTGTAACCGGAGCTTGGTACTGTTCTTCCTCCGAGCTCTGCTCTGCTATTGATTCTGTTTGTGAATTAGCCTAAGTGGGTCCACCATTTTGCGGAGGTGGTTTGTGAGGTGATTGCCTCCCGAAGAACTGGGAAACCTCTTATGGAGGTTTCCGAAGTTTTGGCTTCATTGCTGGGGGGTTTGGGTTGATTCCCCCAGTATTTTATAGTGTTTGTGATAGGTTTACTTGCTATTATAGTGGCAGCAGGGTCCCACGTCCGCAGAGCTCTACTACTAGGCAGCCATCTTGGTTGGCACCGTACATGTACCTCTTATGTGTTATTTTAATACAGCAGGGCCCCGCTTTTCGGCGATCCGCCTATACGGCGGCACAGAAAAGGGTGCCGCCATCTTTGATTCTCCGTCGTGCATGCGCAGAACGGGCGGTTGCGCCGGCGCGCATGCGCAGACCGGTGTCTGCCCGCGCAGACCATAGGCCGCGCATGCGCAGAATGGCAAAAACGCTGGATCCGTGACCGGTGTCTGCGCGCGGTGAACATAGGCCGCGCATGCGCAGACCGGTGTCTGCGCGCGCAGACCATAGGCCGCGCCTGCGCAGAACTGCGAAAACGCCGTTCTGTGCATGCAGAGAACTGAAAATCGCCAGATCCGCTTTCCTGCGATTTTCACTATACGGCGGGCCCCTGGAACGGAACCTGCCGTATACCTGGGGCCTTACTGTACATCCTTTTAAAGGTTATATTGTACTTTATTTTGTTTATATATATTAAAATGGGCGTGACTTCATTTCTGCCAAGTCACCCTATATCATGTGAGGGGAGTTAACCTGCGTGAGCTCACACAGTTAACCCTCTAGGGCCCTTAACTCTTACACTACCATAGTAGTCCCACCAGAAGGGCTACAAATGCTTAGGCCTCGGCCAGGGTGGTGGTGAGTGGGCAGGCGCGAGCAAGCAAATTTGAATTTGTCGTCCACAAGCGCGTCACGTGAGCGGTTCACCCAATGAGGGCGAACCAGCTCCGCGACGTCATGACTGCGCCCCCCGAATCACCCCCTGCGCGCGCACCTAGCCGGTCACAAATCTCCCTGCCGAGCTGACAGCGTGACGTCACCGCACATGAGCGCCAGCGCACTCGATCCCTGCCTGGCCGCAGCCTTAGGCTTACAGCATGTGTTTCTTTTCTCTTTTGGTCTACCACCAGACTGCTACACCGAATACCTTTGCTGCTACTCTTTCTGCACTATTTGGGGTTTTAATGTGCAGGTTGAGGAGAAGGCACTGGAGGGAGGAGGCATGGGTAGAACAGCATTTGGAAGTCCCACCAAGCCCAGGCAGGCTCCACTGTCAGACACCTCATCTAGGAGTTTTACATCTAGGAGGAGTCCTGTGGGAAGTAGCTCAGGCTTTTCTTCTCGACAAAGTACCTGGCTGTTCTTCCCCAAAACTCACTCAGAGAAAAAAAAATCCAGAGATTCAGAACAAGACAGAGTAGACAGCAGAGTAGTTCAGGGTTAGGTCCTTGTTAATAGTACATGGCAATGCATGTTGCTGTCTTGTCTGTTGTGTGGTGTACATTTTTAGTTGGGGTGAGGTACATAAAGACATGCTGTGACAGGCTGTTGAGCATGTCCGTTATTTGGAACAGTGGACAGTGCAAGACTAAGGCTGTGCTTATAGTGCCCGGCGACGGCAACGTGACTTCGCACCAAAACAAATACATTGAATCCGTCACATGCGCTTATAGTAAGCGAGACGGAGCGAACAAAAATTTTGAAGTCAGTAGAATTTGATTTTGGGAGAGACAGTCGCCACATGTGACTGTCTCTACACCAATCACAGAGCGCCTATTGCACTCTGCCCTCCCCCTTCGTGACATTACTGGCCTTGTCGCCAGCGATGTCCCTAAAAGTTGAAGTGCAACTTTCGCCAATGACGACGGTGACGGGTGACGTCGTCAGTCGCGTCACCGGCACTATAAACGCGGTCTTACAGTGCTCCAAGATTTATAGAAGAAATCAACTGTAAGGCGCTTCCCCAAATATAAAACAATGCAACAGCACCACCTCGTGGTAAAAAGGGCTAATAGCACGAACAGAGCAAGCAATAAGCACTCGTGAAATGACCACTATAACAGTGTGAATAAACAGAAAAGGATATTAAAAAATTGCAATGGAAATTGCACTCGGTTCCCCTTCAGCTCTGATGTCACGATTCTCCAACTGTCTGGGGTTGTTTCTCCACCTTTCTCGTGCTCATTTCGTTGGCTTACTGCCAACTTCGTCAGGAGTAAAATGACCAGATTTTGGTCCAGTAAAGGAGAGACAGCACACAGATAGTTAAAGTCCAAGAAGTGTATTGTACATACAGGGCACCGCAACCAACGTTTTGGTCTATGTAAGTGACCTTCCTCAGGGTGGTACGGTGGTCAAATGACCGTGACAGATACTTATACCCTCACCAAAGTGCAAACCATCTCCAAGAGAACCAATTAAAAATCACAAAAAGCCCGCAAAAACGACCAGCTGCATTGGGGTAGGAAAACACCAATAGTCATCCAGATGAAGGTCACATGTACAACCATGACGTGGCTATCTGGAGCGCCCTCAGGTAGTCAAGGATACCATACGCCGGTCTGCACCACCTTGAGAAAGGTCCCACTGGGGGACCGAAACGTCGGTTTTTGTGTCTTCTATCAAATATAGAAAATGTATGATCTACTTAAATCGTGCTGTCTCTTGATGACGTGCTGCAACCGGTATCGTATGGTCTATATATATATATATATATATATATATATATATATATATATATATATATATATATATATATATATGTCAATTGGATAGCTAGGGAGCGTGGCTAAATGTATACAAAAAAGAAGCCCAAAGCTACATCCAATATGACAAAAATACACAGTGAAATACTGTACCTATATATCTCTTGAAAAAGGGCCATTTAGTTAAACCTCTCCTATTACAGACCCATGTGGCTCTTCCAGTCACTCTCAGAGGCCTCCGTTATTCCCCCCTTCTGTATCTGCATACGGATTAGCCACTGCATGGGTCCTCCTGGGTCCGGTGGCTATTTTGTGCGTTGGTGCTTCTCTCGATCTGAGACCCCACCATGGGCTCCCTGCTGTCAACTGGGGAGGGGGGGGGGTGTTGTCAGAGGACCCTCCAAGCTGAGCACCGCTGAGTAGGTAAATGCGCTGCCTGTGGCCTCGGGGGTGGAAGACCGGCGCCACAGGTTCTATTGCCTCTGCTTCTCTCCGCTCTCCCACAGACTAGCGGCAGCCATTTTGTTATCACTCTAATAGCCTGCACACCCCTGCCTGATGCCTCTGCACTCTCCAACCTTTGTCACCCCCAGAGGACAGGACAGTTTACCCTAATTCCTGTGCAGGCTGCTGTGGGGTTGCTCTCTTCACCGGCACACTGCTGCTCGGCCTACTAAAATTGTAATTATTTGGTGGCCATTTTGTGGGCCTCGGCTGGATTTGCGGGGCTCCCCGGCAGGTGTTAGTGTGGGCTTCAATCTATCCCCCACTCTGTTGTCCTGGGTCCCGCTGTAGGTGGAGAGGGGTTTCCCCCAGCTAACGTTGGCTTTGTGACAATGCTTAGTACTCTTAATAAAAAAACTGTATACAGTACCCTATACTTTTTTTCAATTAACTGAGCTGCTGCTGGAAACAAGAAACAAAGTATCAATTCATTTGTTATACTAAAAATATAACTCTGAAATTTTAAGGATTAATTAAAAAATAGTGCTGTAGATATAATTATATAGTAAATAGTGGAATGATTTATTAAAAAAAACTAATTTATGAGTTTTCTACAATGGAATGGATTTTTTTTTATTAATGAAGTGCCCAATCTTAATTAAAAAAAATATATATTTTTTTACAAATGAACACATTTTGTATCAGGTACTGATACACCACCCTTATTCTGTATTGATTTATATAATGGAATTTTCACGCACTTCCTTTAAACATACCATACTGCTTTGGATATTAGTAAATACATATATGTATAACTGTTTACCTGTATATACATCCTGAACAGTATTGCTGCCTCACCATTTGGGATTTTAAACACTCCATGACTGAAAAAAACACACACACACACACACACACACACACACACACACACACACACACACACACACACACACACACACACACACACACACACACACACACACACACACACACACACACACACACACACACACACACACACACACACACACACACACACAGTAAAGACACAGACTGACACTGATTGCTGCAGCGGAGCCTGGTTCAATTCCCGGTGTCGGCTCCTTGTGACCTTGGGCAAGTCACTTTATCTCCCTGTGCCTCAGGCACCAAAAACATAGATTGTAATCTCCACTGGGGCAGGGAACTGTGCCTGCAAAATGTCTCTGTAAAGCGCTGCGTACAATTAGCAGCGCTA
Organism: Ascaphus truei; assembly: GCF_040206685.1. NCBI lineage: Eukaryota > Metazoa > Chordata > Amphibia > Anura > Ascaphidae > Ascaphus > Ascaphus truei. Next base: position 5,910,043 of record NC_134489.1, read on the forward strand.
TACAAGAACATGATATTATTATTATATATGTATATATATATATATATATATATATATATATATATATATATATATATAAAACTTGCGTTGTTGTTTATTATTAATTAAACTTTATTGTTTTCTTTATTAATACCTTTGGAATCTTCTCCCCTGTCGGCTGGCTCCACGCTCACTGCCATGCGCACCCGCGGCCCTATTATAGAAAGGCTGACTAACCTCAGCCAGTTATAAGTGCCGCGCGCGCACTGCGGAGTGCGAGTGGCCACTATATAACAGCCCGATGCACACTATGTCCAGGGTGTCTTCCGGCTTCCTGTCAGCCGTAGCCTGGTTCACTCCTTCAATCCAATCCAATGTGTTTTGCAGTATGACACTGCTTCATCAGAGAATGGATTATTGATCCCTCTCATGTCCTTTTATAGGTCTGCTTAACTGTCCCTATCAGTTATCAATTACAGTGAAACCATGAAGGAAAACATTGGAAAATATGGAACTTTTCAAGAAAAATTAAATACATTCTTCTCTAAAACTAAAAGAGCCATATTTTTCAATGTTTTCTTTTATGATCCCATTCAGAAGGCTGGAGCCATACCAGGCACTTGTGAGAAACCCTTTATGGCTGATATTTGCTGTTTTCTCTATAATGATATACATGTGTATTCAATCATTTTTATTGTAATTGTTTATAATCCTTTAGCAAACTCTTATATTTTTGGTAAAAATCATTTTACTCTATTACTGTGCTTTAGTTTTCTTGTTTCTTCTCTATCATTGTGAACTGTTTGAAGAAGCAGTGGGCATTGCATCCATAAAAAGCTATCGTTTTCTGTAACCTGTATAATCTAAGTACCTGCTACAAAATCTGTTCCAGTATTGTATGATTGTATCATTTTCGTATAAATCATTCCACTATTTACTATATAATTATATCTACAAGCACTATTTTTTAATTGATCATTAAAATTTCATGACTATGTATTTTGTATAACAAATTAATTGATACTTTTCTCTTCTCTCATCTTTCCTTAATTGTGGTGGATTATATATTTTCCATTCTCCTATAAATGCTGCCACGGCCTACCTGACTCTCAGCATTACTACGGCCTCCATCACCAACACACCATCTCATTTAGCAAGATGGAGGAAAGAACACCCAATGGGTAGTGTGACAGTAGCAACAGCGAGGCATGGTGCAAATGAATGCAATTTTTGTAGATCCCTGAAGTCCTTGTGCTCAAGAGAGCTGAAAGGCAGCATACAGTATCAACTGCAAGCATTTTGGCATTGTGTGAGCTGTGATAAGGGCACACCCTATCAAAAGCTTCACAAACTGTGGGTTGTTGTATTGAACTAGACATTATTGATCCACCATGTGTTTTCCTACGCATGTTAGAGGGCCTCTTGGAGTGCTTTCCTCTATGCCTATGCTGCCACTGCTAGTAGCAGCCTGTGCTGGAGAAGCCTTCACAGCTTCCTTCTCATCATTACTATTAATACCAAGTACATCTTCATGATGACCTTCACCAACACCACCAAAACCCTCTGAGTCATCTGGTTCACAACCAGGCATTGGGCATTCCTCCTCACATCTGTGCTACTGCTTGTGCCCTTCTTACTTTTTTACCATGTAGACTTATGACGGTTCATGTTTCCTACAAGTTCAGGGGAACACAAATGAGTTCCTGATTTCCCCTGCCTCACATGGCATAGACAGGGGACTACATCCTCATCTAAACCATCTATTGTATGTTTTAAAAACCACAAAACGGTTTATTTGTGAGTTCTTTAAAAAGCCAGGTTGACACAGATTGCCTTGTAACAAAGAGGGTTCTGCTGCTGCTGATCTAAGCAGCATTCTAGAAGCTTCCCATTTGATATCACTCCCACCAATCACCTCCACCGGTAGTAACATATTTATCATCATCATTCTCCTCCTCCACCACAACAGTTGTGTGTTATGTAGTATTGTGTGCTGATCTTTGTAAGATAGGTAAGATTTTATTTGCCTCTACTCCAACATGGGCAATGTGGCGGTGATAATGGATGACGACAAATGACGTGACATTGGCTGCTGTTGCCCAACAGTGTGTGCTCTTTCTGAGGCGGACAATGAGGGTGTTGTTGATGGTGGACGTATGTTTTTTTTCTTTTTACTTTAAAATATAGAATATAAACTGTAGGTATCTCAATTTTTGTTGTTGGTGCACTGCTAATAATAAGAGGAGCACTACTGCTTTAAGTTGTGGTGGTCATGGCTGCCTGTTACTCACAGACTGATTGACTATGATTATGATCATCATCACCTTCTTCATTGCTGCTGCTGCCACCAACACCATAACAGTTGTTGTAGCACTAAGGATTACATCATTGGCTCTGTCACTACTTCCATCAAGGTCACTTCCTTCCCCTACTTATGCAGTTTGTGCACCACACAAACACTCAACACTCCACTCATCATGATCATTGACCTTCTCCATTTCTGCCTCAATCACTCCCTCAGCCATCTATCCTCCCTCCACCTCCATAGAGTCTTGAAATAGAAGAGCCAAAGCCCATTCACCATCTATCCTATCTTCATGATTTGCTGATGATGTATCAGACTCTGACTCTTTCCTTGTACAGTAGGTAGTTCTTATACACCCAGAGGTTTATGGCTGTCCACATTCAGACAAATCTTTTACGCATCATTAGAATCATCTTCCCTCTCACACACACTAGTAAGAACACATGTGCCAGCAACATGCCATTCTTTTTTAGACAACCAGTTCCACCCTGGAGGTGACCTCTTTGTCCTGACTTGAGGATGACGATAATGATGTTGGTAAATCCTTCCTTTCAGTTTTATTCCTCTTTAGACGCGAAAGCTGGAAGTCAAATGCAATTGTTCCTGTTTTGAAAGCAGCAGTTACTAATCTTTTGCAGCTGCACCCCTCCCTCCCCATGGCCACAGTGACAATGATTATCACCACAACCACCATGCCACAAACTCGACATTATTATATTTGTAATAATTCACTGAGTGTACCTGTTAAAACTGAAAGCATAAAAGCACATGTCACATGGTGTGTGCCCTATACATAGTCTTGATATAAAGCAAATGTAGTGAATTTGCAAACATACAGTAGTAAGCTTCACATATCAATAAGATTGAGTGAAAATGCAATATAATTGGTTTCGTTAGCAAACTTTTAAAAAGTGCATACATTTTTATGCTGCGAAAAAGAGGTACATTTCACATGGTTCATGACTTTGTGTGATAAGTTTGCACATGTCTTCTGCTTAGTAAATACAGCCTATCATACAATGGGGAACACCAGCTTTTTATGTTTGGGTGGAGAAAATTCCTTCATCATCAATAAGCATGCCACACTACTAAATGACATAGAGTAAGTATAGCAATAGCTGGAGATAATCTGACTTCCAGCACATTGCTGCGAAGACAGGAAATGAGAAATGCCTGCTCCTAGATTTATGTTTTCCTACACTTAAATGGAATGGCAGTATCTGATGGCAATCCCGCTTCTGAGTCACTGCCACTGTGTTTTCTGCAGATACAAAGTTACCAGGGCACCTTGACTGTCTACCTGGAGAAGCTCCGAGCATTGACCAAGAGGGTGGAGGTGATGGAGGGGGGAGGAATTGCTTATACTGAGCTGGACTTTGAGCTGCTTAAGCTGGAGATGAGAGAGATTGAGTCTCTAGTGGTGGATCTCAGAGCTTCTCTGAATGGATCCAACGTGAAGGTGGATTCTCTGTATGTGGAGGTAACTAACATGTGACATATGTGTGGAGAAACATGCTAAAATGTTTCAGAAATACAAACTGCTCTCTGAGATCAATATGGTAAACATAAATACATTGATGAAGTAATTGTCATTCACTTACCAACTACTGTTCTGCCATTATAATTTCATTTATAAAGAATTCACACATAGGTTAATTATGAAGTATCAAAATCCATTACTAATTTGCACTTTTTCAGGACCCATACTGAATGGGAGAACTTTGAGCTGTTTACCAGGTTACACATATACACTTTCTTACCAGATCCCCATATACACATACTTCCCAAAAAGAATGAAGTTTAAAGTTCCAGCAGTCGTATCAGTCATAGTGAAAAGTAGATTTGTAGTACATTTTAATGGGCCTGGATGAGAGAAGTGTACATTTGTTGCAGATTTATTGCATAGATTAAAAATTTAGTGTATAGAGCTTTAGAAATCTCACAGATTTCTTATTAAATGGTTTTCACAGATTTCTTATTAAATGGTTTTGCACATATATAAAGAAGAGACCTGTGAGGTCTAGAAAATTCTGTACACATGAAGAAGAGATCTGTGAGGTATGAAAAGTGCTGTACACTTGAGGTTTGGAAAGCTTTGTCCATTATAATTTGATATTTGACGAATTCTCATGTTGCTCCCAAAGAGATTAAACTGGTGAATCTGGGGTTCCCCTGTTAAACACTTCTTCTCTTTACTCCCTGCAGATACGGAACATTTCCATCATAGTAAACCAAATGGAGTCATACGATAAGAACAACATCCTGTCGGTACGACGGCAAATTGTGTCGCTTCGGAAAGTGCTGGAAGAATGTAAGAATAATGAAGCAAAACCCATCCCTCCTCCAGTTGACTATGGTAAGTCAGAGACTTTGTATAGCCAATTATAAACATAAAACCTGCAAACATTTCCATGATATTGCAGATTGTGATTTTTTTTTTTAACCCTCAAGGCATTCAAAATCTATGCAAGGTCCTAATACCGATTCAAACTTTATGGTCCACAGGTACTTGTAAACATAGAGAGATTGTAAACATCACCAAACCCTTCATGGTGCAGTTGAACTGGATGAGCTTCAGCTATAAATTTGGAGGCTGGGGCAAGGATTCATTCTTGGGCGCCAATCAGGATATGTACTGGATAGCCCCCTTGAACTTAGACTCACGGATAATGAACACACTGCGCTTCTATAAATCTTACGATGACCTCTTGCTCTACAAAAATCCCAGAGATAGGTCTGTCCCTGGTTACGGACAAGGTGGTGGTATGATTGTTTCAAACAATTTCATGTACTACAACTGTTACCACTCCAGAGACCTCTGCAAACTGAACATAGAAACCAACACAGTGGTACGTAAGACCCTTACAGATGCTGCCTTCAACAATCGATTCTCCTATACATCTTCCTCCTGGCAGGATATAGACCTGGCCAGTGATGAAGATGGTTTGTGGGTCATTTACTCCACAGAGGAGAATTCTGGGAACATCGTCATCAGTAAACTTAATTCCACCTCCATGATAGTGGAGAAGACCTGGTTCACGTCCCAGTACAAGCTTGGCGTGACCAATGCATTCATGGTATGTGGAGTCTTGTATGCCACTAGGACCCTCAACACACGAAAAGAGGAGATTTTCTTCATGTATGACACAAAGACAAGCAAAGAAGTGAAGCTGAGCGTCTCCTTTGACAAGATGATGGAAAATGTGCAAAGTCTGTCCTACAACCCTAATGATCACAAGCTCTACATGTATAATGATGGTTACCTGGTGACATATAATCTCTCTTTCATGCCCATCGAATCAGAGATTTAACATCCCATATAACAGTTGGATCTTTATTTTATTTTCTTGGTGAGGGAGCCTTTAACCCATCAAGGGTTTAACATGCCTTATTCTGAGTCTTCTTTCAACTCCATTTCACCCATTTACTTTGGTTTATTGTGGTGCCTTTTCAATGTCAATAACAAAGTTTCATAATAAACTATCCTTTTAATGTGATACACAAAGTAATTTGGTTCATGTCAATAAAACAATGATGCTAATTAATCACTTCCTCTAGTGTTGTTTTATACATTTAAAACTCTTTTTCCACAAACCAATGGAATTCCTTTAGAGCTGTTATTGGCATCTTACTACAATCTATTCTAGATAATAAATACATTTTTCATTTTTCTTTCTTGTGAGAAAAACTGCCGTTTTAGAACTGGTACATTACTGTATATGTAACCCTCCCTGCCCAACGTAAAGGGAAACTACATCGTTGTGTAGTATTGGCTACTCAGCATGACTCAGGGTGCTGGATTCAGGTGGCTGGGCAATGAGGTACAGTAGCAAGGATGGAAATAATGGGCGCCAGAATAGTACAACATCAGTCTTTTGTTTCATGTCCCCAGGCACAGGGACATTCCAGACTCATGCGACAACATTGTACCAATTTTCTAGTATTTATGGAAGCAGAGAATTCTTATATAAGTGCCCACTCTTAACACTCAAATAGAAGTGTATTGGCTTAATTGAGCTACTGGTGTCGGACCCGGTCCCCCTTTGTTGCCTCGGAATAATCATCTGTATTACCCTGGTTAAACGAGGTCCATACAGGGCTCCTGGCTTGTTCTTTGCAATTTACAACGGTACCTTTGGCCTGTTTGGGAACTGCCACTTCCATACAGACTGAGACGAGTATTACTGTGTATCGGCGGTTAGAGCCGAACCACATACACATGTGAGCTCACTTTTCTGAGGGGGGTGTAAGGTGAGTCCCAGTCTAATATCCTAACACTACCTGTGAAAATTCTCATTTACCTCTGCAGTGGAGGGAGAAGGGCCTTAATAGAACTGTCTTGCACAGGAACGTGGAAAAAACTGCTACTTAAAAAGTGGGGTGGTGTGAGCTTAAACCCTGGAAAGAGGGACCACGAACCTTCAAACAACTGATACTAGTTGAAAATTAATAAACACACAAAGCTCTAACACCAGAACCCACCACGTTGTATACAGTATATATATATATATATATATATATATATATATATATATATATATATATATATATATATATATATATATATATATATTTGTGTCAAAAGGAGTCCTACTGAGCATGGCAAAATGTATACAACAAAAGAGCTGTGATAGTGTACAAAAGAGAATAAATCGTGTCCTAAGGATTGTGAATAATGACAATAAACTGTGAGCAGTATAAAGCGCAAAAACTAATAACGACCACTATGAAATAAATAAGTACATTTACCTGAGTGCAAGAATTTTATATTTTGGGAGTTGGCTGATAATCAAAAAAGATGGCTCAGCATCTCATGGCACTAAAATAGAAAAAACAAGAAAAGTGCACAATTCATAGGGGGCTATACACTAAGCAGTGATAAGTCATTTTAAGAGCGCAAAGTGCTCTTAGAATGTGAAGTTCCGCCGAGCGCGATTAACAGAGCCGCGCAAACAGGCACTTTGCGCTCTAAAACTGACTTTTTTCAAGAAATTTTTCAAAGTCCAACTTTGCTCGTACGATCAGCTATTTACGCTGAATTCTGCCCTTCTGCGGGAAAGTTGCGCTGAATAAAGCTCACCAGCTAAAGGCAGGTGATAAAAAAAGCTGGACTTTGAAAAATGTCTTTGTTTACATTTTTGCAGGCGCCCATACAACAGGCTGGCGGGTGTCCCCGGCTGACCCCGCGGGGGTCCCCGAGGGAAGCTGGGGTTCCCGCGGGTGTCCCCGGCTGACCCCGCAGGGGTCCGGGGGTCCCGCGGGTGTCCTGGCTGACCAAGCGGGGGTCCCCGCGGGAGTGTGGGGGTCCCTGCGGGCCTGCGGTACCAATGTTGTGCCTCCAAAAAAATAAACAATATTTCTAACTAAACACACCCCCCTCCCCCTGCCCCCTAACATAAAATACAGTAAGTAATGGGCAAAATTACTATTATCCACATATGGATAATAATGCATTTGCCCATTTAAAATACATATAAATTACAATAAATGCAGTAAATACATATTACATTTACCTTTTCCAGGCACCCACGATGAACGCCGTCTTCATCCTCATCTTCATCCTGCCCATGTCCCCTCCTAAGCTGCAAAACATACAAAACAATCAAAATAGCCAATGTAATGTCCCCTAACCCCTTAATCACCTTAGCGGTCATTTACCGCTATAGTCATTAAGGGGTTAACCCACCCTCACCCACCACTCGGGAGGCATATACACCCTCCCCCACTACCCACCCCGTGAGGCCTAACCACCCACTACCCACAAGGAGGCCTACCCAGCCTGGCTTGGGGACAATACCCATTTCCTCCACCCCCGTTAACCACAATAAACATCACTATATTAAATAAACACTACATAACCCACCCCCTGGGCCCCCCCCCATAAATACCTGATTTATTCTTTTACATACAGGGTTACTACCCCAGGCCCACGGGAGTCCCCGGTGGCCCTGACGGGTGTCCGTAAGCCTCACAGTAGCCCAACACAAGGTTTCAAACAGGGTCTGGAGGCCTACGGGTGGTCCCCGCCAGGCGCCGTGGTTCACCAGGTGGTCTCCTCGTGTCACCGTGGGCCACAATGGGGTCTCCACGGGTACGCTCACGGGTGTCTGGGGGGCCCTGGGTCAGACCCACAGGTGACTGAGGGGCCTCGGGTGGTTCCCACGGGGTTCTGGTGGCCCTAGGGTGGTCCCTACGGGTCCGCGGCGCCCCCACAGATGGGGCCACCGGTTCTTCCCCGCAGGTGTCCCCCATGAGTTCGCCAGGCTGGTTCCTGTGGAAACTCCGAGGAGACCTCAGGCGGTCTCCAGAGGTCCCGGCAGACCTAAGGAACCAACCCTGTATGGAAGAAAAATAAACCTCGTCCTATACATTTAAATACATAAATACCCTTCCCCCCCCCCCCCCCCGTGACAGATATGAGGGAACAGTAGTGAAAAGAGGATATTACGGCCCTAAATTAGTGCAGGGTTTCTGCTCCACTCCACGGTTTGGAGATTTACCAAGGGGAATCCAGACCGGGACTTTTAGCTCTCCCAGCTTTCACAGGACTGGAGCAGCTGATTGAGCAGGGAGATGATTAAAAGCTTGCTCTAAACAGAGCAAGACAGGGCTGTTTTAATCCCAAGAGGAGGGTGTGCTGAAAAGCTGTGTTATGCTGAGAAAAAGACTTTTGTTTTGTTTGTTTGATTTACTCCTGTTATCTGCTGTAGCATTTGTATGGCAAAATAAACAGGCCAAGCTTTTCACCTCTGTGTCAGAAGACTGTCTCCTCTACCTGGAAGGCTGTGTGACAGTGCTGATCCTTGGACAAAAGGTACAGAGCAAGAAAGTACTTTGTCACATATGGTGGAGAATGCGGGCATCACACTGACAAGCCTGTAAGATGCAAAAGGCAATAGAGGAAGTAGTCACAGCCCTGATCCAAGCCACATCTACACAGCAAGAAACCAACAGCAGGCTGGCTGAGGGCTTATGCCATACAGAAAGAAACAAACAGCAGGCTGGCTGAGAGTAATGCCTTACAGCAAGAAACTAATGCCACACAGCAGGAAAACATGGCAACATTGCAAAGACTGGTGCTGGCCCAGGCTGAAGCTCATCAACTGCTTAGAGAGGAGCAGCAAAATACTGCCCATGCTTTACATCAGGAGATCCAGGGCCTATCTGAGAGGCTTACCAGGGATGCCGCAGAAGCACATCCTAAGGTGGTTAGAGTGAGTAACTACTGTACCTGCAAAAGATGGTGGCTGCAGGTGATGTAGAGGCCTACCTGATGGCATTTGAGAGGACGGCGGAGAGAGAAAAATGGCCTGTGGCTGAATGGGCAAGCCTGCTAGCACCGTTCCTGTGTGGGGAGGCCCAGAAAGCATACTATGATCTGGAACCAGTTCAAGCCAGTGATTACAGCGAGCTGAAAAAGAGATCTTGGCACGCCTAGGGGTGACAACGGCGGTCAGTGCCCAGAGGTTTCACTCCTGGACCTACAACCTTGATAAAGCCACAAGATCACAGATGTTTGACTTAATACATCTTGCCAGAAAGTGGTTACAACCGGAAATTAACACATCCAGCCATTGTGGAGCAACTAGTGATGGACCGATTTCTAAGAGGCTTACCTGTTGCCCTTCGTCGCTGGGTCAGTCAGAGTGATCCCCAAATGGCTGACCAGTTAGTCGCGTTGGTAGAATGGTACAGTGCAGCTGGAGAATGGCTTCAACCCCCTATCCAAGGGCAGCCTCAAACCGGAAGGTCCAGAGCCCCAGCAAAATTGGTAAGACTGTTCCAGGGAAAAGGGGGAATTTTGATGAACAGGTTGAGGTCTATAACCCCAGGGACATAACTACCAGAGAAAGGAACTTTGTTAAGCGGGAAGAACCTATAAGGGACTATGCTGTAAAATGTTTTAAATGTCGGAAGTTTGGACATATGGCAAAGGACTGTCCCAGAATGGTTGAACCCATGAATTGTAATGTGGGTAGTAATAATGAGGATGATTACTCACTGTATGCCCAAACTGTGTGTTCTGCAAACAAAAATGGTTGTCTGAATAGTTACCCTTGGTGTTCTGTGCAGGTAGAGGGAAAAAGGGTTCAGGCATTACTTGACTTAGAGAGTATGGTTACCCTCATAGACCCAGATTTGGTAAATTGTATTCAGGTAGATGACTCCCAACAGATTGATATTTCCTGTATACATGGGGATGTACATAACTACTCCACTGCTGAAGTACAGGTTGAGTCACAGTGTGGCTCTGTAATTTGGCGAGTTGGTCTTGTATCAAAATTAGCCCATGACATGATTATTGGTAGAGATTTTCCCCAATTTCTAAATTTATGGCCAGCTGCTGAAAAACTTGCCACTAGTTCATCAGATGAATGTAATGATGATTTCCCATTTGCTGACATTTTGGGAGATGAACTAGACAGCACAAATAAGTCTGGGAGTAAACAGCCATACACTGTAAAAGCACTAGTGGGTGACAACCCAGAACAAAATGGTGCCGGACCATCTAATAGACCGGAACCAGACATTGACCTTATTGATTTAGAGGTTAGCCCAGGTAACTTTAAGAGTGCCCAGTGGTCTGATCCCACTTTGTCAGTAGCCCGAAATTCCATTTCAGTAAGGAATGGAACCCCTACTAATCCAGACAGACCCTTGTCTTATCCTTACTTTTAGGTGGATAACGATCTGTTGTATCGCCTTGAGGAAAAACAGTCTGTTAGAGTAAAACAGTTGTTAGTGCCAAAAGCGTATCAGCGCACTGTGTTAAGCCTCGCGCAAAGCCATGTACTAGGTGGTCACCTAGGGGTTGAAAAGACTAAAGGCCTCTTGTCATACAGTATTTTTTAATAAAAGGGCTGGCCAAGTAGGACCAGGGGAGGGGTATACTAATGAGGGGGTGGGTAAACCCTGCTTCTCACGTTACCTGGCAACCTGTGATTGGGACAAGGTAATTGTTCACCAATAACTGAACTGCCATGTTAGGAATGGGGTCCTGCATCTATATAATTGCTTGCACCCCTTATTCCTGTGCTTGTCGTGATTTTCCGGATTCCTGAATGAACTGCTATTCCTAACATTGGAATATTTCATTTCTGTATATATATCAATTGTTAGTTGCTTAATTGTGCATGTCTGTCTTCTAAGAAATAAACCTGCAAGTTTATTTTACCAAAAGTCTTATTCAATCTAAACCCAGAGTGTTTGAGGTATAAGTTCTGTTCCACTGTGACAGGCCTGTATTTATTTAAAAGTATTGTTGTATTTTTTTGGTAGCACAGAAGTGGCACTGCAGGCAAGCGGGGACCCCCGAGCACCTGCGGGACCACCTGAGGGCCACCGCTGGCCTGTAGTATCATTCCTATATATCCCCCTAAAATTTAGCTAGGTTATGTATGTTAGGGGGGTATAGAAGTTGTTGGGGCACAGGGGGTGTTTATGTTGTGTATTGCAATGTTTATTGGTGGCAATTGTCCCCAATAAACATGCTATTGTGCCTTAACCCCTTCATTGCTTTATCGGATAGCCGCTATGGTAATGAAGCTGCTTTAATGTATTTTTACTAACAGTGTGCGGGAGCAGGGGGTCTCCTGAGCTGAACCGCATTGATTTCAGCCTTGGGGACCCCCTGCTTCCCGAGTTACAGGCCCCGGTTTGGGGCATCGGCTGCCAGTGTCGCCGCCATTTTTATTGCGTCAACGTCGCGAGACGTGTGACATATAAACAATGGGATACCAGCACCCGATGCCCCATACCGGGGCCTGTAACTCGGGAAGCAGGGGATCCCCGAGGCTGAAATCAATGCGGTTCAGCTCAGGAGACCCCTGCTCCCGCACACTGTTATTAAAAATACATTCAAACAGCTTCATTACCTTAGCGGCTATCCGCTATGGTAATGAATTATTGTTTATTGATATGTGTGTTTGGATATTAGTGTAGATGTGCAGGGAGTCTCCGGAGCTGAACCGCATTGGTTTGAGGTCCGGGGACCCCCTGCTTCCTGAGATACAGGCCCCTTTATGGGGTGCAGGGATCCCCCTGCAGTATTTAATTCCCCCAGTCACGTGACGCGGGATCTTTAAAAGTACAGGGGATACCGGCACCCCATAAAGGGGCCTGTATCTCATGAAGAAGGGGGTCCTCGAGGCTGAAACCAATGCAGTTCAGCTGCGGAGACCCCCTGCTCATCTACATTATTAATAAAATGAATATTTTTACTGTACGATCGCCTGTAGCAGCCGTGCACGGAGATGCAGCATCTCCATGCAAATGTTACAGGCGGCGTTTTGTTCCTATTAGCTATCACGCTTTAACTTTAAGCACGATAGCAGGGGAGGAAAAAAAAGCACGCACAATCGGACAAATTGGAGCTCAGCCGATCCAGAAAGCACTGAAATTCTTAGTGAATCGCACCTCTGGCTTCAATTTTTAGCGGACGTGAACAACATTTTTCACGCCGGCACTTAAACGCACTGCTTAGTGCATAGCCCCCTGTGAGGATTCAGGGATCGCGGCATCCGCGCCCTGGTCCCCCTTCTCCTGCGGTTACTCCCGCTACCGTGGCGCGCGCCTCTCGCTGGCGTCACTCACCTTCGGCGGTCCTGGGGGTTCCCCGCCGTGCTCTGCGTCCTCGGATGTCCGCTGGGTCTGCAGTCCCGCATGCGGCCGCCGTGTTCCCCAGCCGCGCGCCTGAACAGCGCGCGCCGGGTGAGGTTAATTTATTCACTGCTCTTGCAGTGAAGACCCGCCCCCAGCACACTAAGAGGACCTCCTACCAAGACAAGAGTCCTCACCTGCCTGCCAATCAAGGGGACCTATCCAGGATAGCTCCACGCAGTCCTCCAGGCCTGCCCCCACCTCTGATTGGCCAGTCACACTTTAGAATGCCAGTTCTTCCTCTTACTCTTTGCTCGACATAGTTTTCACTTGGATTACTACTCTGGCGTTTTCTCTCTTATTCTCTCAGGTTACGACTTGGCTTGGCGGACGTCTCTCTCTGGCTCTAGACACCTGCTTGGACAAACGACCTTCCGGAATTCTCCAATCCCAGACTTTGGCTAACGGCAACGACAACGGCATTTCTACACCGGTACCGGCAAGTATTGCTAGCTAAATACACCTGGCCTGGCAACGCCAAAATCACCACACTCCGGACACGCTCCCTTTGCTGCGGGTGCGTGCTTCTATACGTTCCTCACCTCAGTGAAAGGAACGGGTCTGGTCTGCGGGCAGCACCGGCGTAACATTATGTCGAGCCCACAAGACGCAGACCAGACTGTGGACTCTATGATGACGGCCATGTACCAACAAATACAGGCCTTAACGGATCAAGTGGCTCTCCTCTCCCAACAGGTATCGGACCGCCCTTTACAGGCTCCGCCTGCGGCTGCACCCCCGGCGGAGCCTGACTTATCTTCCACTTCATTTTCAGTTCCGAAGATTCCGGCTCCAAGGCCCTATGCAGGGGATCCACACGCCTGTCGTGGCTTTCTCAACCAGTGCGAGATCCAGTTCGAGATGGCTCCCCAGTTGTATGCTACTGGCCGGAAAAAGGTAGCCTACGTATATAGTCTGCTCACAGTTAATGCACTGGCATGGGCCTCTCCGATCTGGGAACTACGCCCTGATATTACCCGCGATTACGCGGCCTTCAGACGGGACTTTCGACAGGTTTTTGATATCCCCGCATGTCAAGAGACTGCTTCTGATACCCTGCTAGAGCTTACACAGGGACGTCGGCCTGTGGGTCAATACGCCTTGGAATTCAGAACTGTAGCAGCTGAGACTCATTGGGGTCAGGAGGCTTTAGTCGCCGTCTTCTGGAAAGGTCTATCGGAGTCTCTGAAGGATAAACTTGCTTCCCACACCAGGCCAGAGTTACTGGAGGATCTCATCACCCTGGCTACTCGTATGGATCAGCGCCTTCAGGTACGCCGCGCTCAGCATCAGCTTCCCCGGGCTACGCCTTTCCGTGCTTCCTTTTCCAGGTTCTCTACTAACCAGAGACCCGTCGTATCCCCGTTACCGGCGCTGGAGGCTCCAGAGCCGATGCAACTTGGAGTTCAGCAACCTCGGGTACCGTCACAACAACTTCGCTCTACTGGGGAATCGTGCCATCATTGCGGAGCTTCTGAGCAGCGTACCCGTAACCATCCTCCATCTCCGGGAAACGACTAAGCCCAGTGAGTACGAATGGGCGCTCTCTGGGTACTGAATCTCCTTGTCCCCCTCCCAGAAGGGAACTTCCCAAAAGATTGACTATTCCCGTCTCCCTTTCAGGACCGACTTTCCGCACCTCCACTGCTGCATTTATCAATTCCGGCGCAGGAGGGAATTTCATAGATCAAACCTTTTCTGAGCAAAATCATATTCCGCTTTCCAGGAAGGACTCTCCCGTTGCCTTGGTCGGGATTGATAATCGACCTCTCACCCCGGCTTATATCTCCTTAGAGACCGGACCTATCACCCTTTCTACTCATTCTCACAAAGAGACTCTGGGTTTTGATGTTATTCATGCCCCAGGAACACCTATCACACTTGGCTTGCCCTGGTTACAGAAGCATAATCCACTCATCGATTGGATTTCTCCTAACCCTATTAACTGGAGGTCAAGGTCAGAGAAACCTTTTTCCTCTATCAAGCAACCATCCTTTCTATTAGCCAACACATCAAGTTCTCGGAGGGAGTTACCTTCTCCATACGCCTAATTCTTGGACGTTTTCAGCAAGGCTCAGTCTGAACTTCTACCTCCTCATCGTTCCTACGATTGTCCGATTGATCTGGTACCTGGTTATACCTTGCCTAAAGCCAAATCTTATCCTCTCTCGTTGCCCGAGACCAAAGCTATGGACGAATATATTCGTGAGAATCTTAAGCGGGGCTTCATACGTCATTCCAATTCTCCTGCGGGGGCTGGATTCTTCTTTGTCAAAAAGAAAGATGGTACTCTCAGACCATGTATTGATTACCGGGGTCTGAACCATATCACGGTGAAGAATCGTTATCCACTCCCACTCATCTCCGAACTCTTTGATAGACTTCAGGGGGCCAATCTCTTTACTAAACTGGATCTCCGTGGGGCATACAACCTCATCCGCATCCGGGAGGGCGATGAATGGAAGACTGCCTTCAACACCCGTAGCGGACACTACGAATATCTAGTGATGCCCTTCGGGTTATGCAACGCACCGGCAGTTTTTCAGGACTTCATCAATGACATCTTTCGAGAGGTTCTTAATATATTTGTCATTGTATACCTGGATGACATCCTTATTTTTTCTCAAAACTTACAGGATCATATCATCCATACGAAGTTTGTGCTTTCACGCCTCCGTGAGAACCGGTTGTTTGCTAAAATGGAGAAATGCATTTTTCATCAGTCTACCACTTCTTTTCTCGGATACATCATCTCCAACAAAGGTTTGGCCATGGACCCAGAGAAACTAAAGGCCGTCGTGGATTGGCCACAACCCAATTCCCTCAAATCTGTTCAACGGTTTTTGGGTTTTTCTAATTATTACCGGAAGTTTATCCGCAATTTTTCTACCATTGTCGCTCCTATCACGGCACTGACCAAAAAAGGTGCAGACCCTTCATCTTGGTCTCCAGAATCTGTCACGGCATTCGAGACACTGAAACAAACTTTTGTCTCTGCTCCCATCCTTCGACACCCTAACACGAATTTCCCCTTCACCTTAGAGGTTGACGCTTCGGACTGTGGGGCTGGGGCGGTTCTGTCGCAGAAATTTTCTTCCCAGGATAAACTTCATCCTTGCGGGTTTTTCTCCAAAAGATTTTCATCGGCAGAGAGGAATTATGACGTGGGCAATAGGGAACTCGGCCGAGTTTATTCGAGCATTTGCCCGTTCTCGGGCGCAGCAGTAACCTGGCGCGTGCCGGAGGGTGCCGGGCGTGCGCCGAAGCAGCGGAAGAGCGCCCTCCGATCGGGGCGCTCTCCCTCCCGCTGCCGGGTCCGCCGGGTCCCCCGGAACCCCCTGCCGCCGTCCCCCACATCGCGGGACACCAGGGCTCCCTCGGGGAGCCCTGGACGCGCGTGCAGGGGGCGCAGGCACCCGATGACGCGTGACCGTGCATCGGTGATGCGCGGCACGCTGAGGGAGTGCGGCTAGCATGCCGGGGCATCCCCCGGCTTGCGGTGCTAGCCGTGCTGCAATAAAGTGTGTCGGTAGTGTATGTGCGCGTAACAAGATTCCTCGTCAGAAACCTCAGGGTCTTCTCTTACCTTTACCTATTCCGGAGCGTCCCTGGTCCCACATTTCGATGGATTTTATTGTGGAGTTGCCTAGGTCGAATGGCATGAATACCATTCTTGTTGTAGTGGATCGGTTTTCCAAGATGGCACACTTTATCCCTCTCAAAGGATTACCCTCCTCACCCGCCCTTGCGGATATTTTTGCCAAAGAGATTTTCCGGATCCATGGGATTCCCACATCCATCGTGTCCGATCGGGGTTCCCAATTCGTCTCCAAGTTCTGGTGAAATTTCACCAAGAGACTAGGTATCTCGTCTTCCTTTTCTTCTGGATATCACCCTCAATCCAACGGACAGACCGAGAGGGTTAATCAATCCCTCGAGAAATACTTAAGGTGCTTCGTCTCTAATTCTCAGGATGACTGGGCAGAATTACTTACCTGGGCTGAGTACGCATTCAATTCTTCCAGGAATGAGTCCACTCACGAGACCCCCTTCTTTATCAACTACGGATTCCATCCGGCTCGCCTACCTATTACTAAAGAATCCTCTGGGGTACCAGCCGTGGACGAACATATTGCTCTCCTACAAGACTCTTGGTCCAGAATACAATCTGCATTACAAAAGGCATCCTTGACATCTAAAAATCAGGCTGATCGTCACCGTCGTCCGGCACCCGAATACAAACCCGGGGACAAGGTTTAGCTATCATCCAAGAACATCCGTCTCAAAACGCCTTCCCTCAAATTGGCTCCTAGGTTCCTGGGTCCCCTTTCCATTTTGGAGCAGGTTAATCCGGTTTCTTTTCTACTCCAACTTCCTCAAAGCATGAGAATTCCGAATGTCTTTCACACCTCACTTCTCAAACCTTTTATCTCCAGTAGCCTCTTTCCGGATCACACTTCTAAACCAGATCCTGTGATGGTACAGGGTAACGTAGAGTATGAAATACAGGCTCTACTGGATTCCCGTCTTTCAAGAGGTAAAGTCCACTTCTTGGTCCACTGGAGAGGTTTTGGACCCGAAGAGAGGTCATGGGTACCCCTGAAAGATATTCATGCTCCAGGACTCCTCAAACGCTTTCGAAAGAAGTTTCCATCAAAACCATGGAAGGATCGTCCTGAGGCCGATCCTGAAGGGGGGGGTACTGTGAGGATTCAGGGATCGCGGCATCCGCGCCCTGGTCCCCCTTCTCCTGCGGTTACTCCCGCTACCGTGGCGCGCGCCTCTCGCTGGCGTCACTCACCTTCGGCGGTCCTGGGGGTTCCCCGCCGTGCTCTGCGTCCTCGGATGTCCGCGGGGTCTGCAGTCCCGCATGTGGCCGCCGTGTTCCCCAGCCGCGCGCCTGAACAGCGCGCGCCGGGTGAGGTTAATTTATTCACTGCTCTTGCAGTGAAGACCCGCCCCCAGCACACTAAGAGGACCTCCTACAAAGACAAGAGTCCTCACCTGCCTGCCAATCAAGGGGACCTATCCAGGATAGCTCCACGCAGTCCTCCAGGCCTGCCCCCACCTCTGATTGGCCAGTCACACTTTAGAATGCCAGTTCTTCCTCTTACTCTTTGCTCGACATAGTTTTCACTTGGATTACTACTCTGGCGTTTTCTCTCTTATTCTCTCAGGTTACGACTTGGCTTGGCGGACGTCTCTCTCTGGCTCTAGACCCCTGCTTGGACAAACGACCTTCCGGAATTCTCCAATCCCAGACTTTGGCTAACGGCAACAACAACGGCATTTCTACACCGGTACCGGCAAGTATTGCTAGCTAAATACACCTGGCCTGGCAACGCCAAAATCACCACACTCCGGACACGCTCCCTTTGCTGCGGGTGCGTGCTTCTATACGTTCCTCACCTCAGTGAAAGGAACGGGTCTGGTCTGCGGGCAGCACCGGCGTAACACCCCCATAGTATACAGCTCGGCACCCCAAACCCACCTTAGCAAACTTGACACCCTCTACAATTCAATATGCCGTTTTGTTCTACAATGCAACAACAACACACATTACTGCGAAATGCTCAAAGAACTAGATTGGTCATCACTAGAGTCTAGGCGCAAAGTTCACCTTTCCTGTCATGCCTTCAAATACTTTCTGGGCAAGCTACCCATCTATCTGAACAAACTCCTCACCCCTATCACATGCAACACTTATCATCTGAGAACTGACTCCAAAACGACTGTTCATGGCCCCAAGGCTCAACAAAGTATCCGGCCGCTCCTCCTTCTCTTACCGAAATCCAGAAGGGGCCAATAAATTTTTGGCCCAATTTGATGGTGGGGATCTTCAGTCTTAAGTTTCGGGTCGAGAGCCAGACCTTATCTCCAACCATACATTTCGGAGATGGTCTGTGGTGTTGATCCGCTGCTCTCTTGTATCGTGTCTGAGACTCCTGAAGTGTCTCTTTTAGAGTCTCTTGGATCATTTGTAGGGCCACATGTTTCTTTGTGACTGACAGAATGGGGCAGAAAGCGGGGAAGAAATGTTGGATGAAAACCAAAATTTGCAAAAAATGGGCTCTGCTGCATTGAGGAGCGGTGCCATCCCTACCCAAAGAGTCTCCGATATGGATGGAAGTCGTTGATGGTTCTCCTTTGAGCTCTGGACCTGTCACCCATAAAATCTACAGCTTGACGTTGCTTATGGACCCTAATCATCAGGAGACAATTTCATTTTACCTCCTCCCTTCACCCCAGTTTCCAGTGATTTTAGGAATCCCATGGCTAATGATCCATAACCCACAAATTGACTGGAAGACTCGGACAGTCACATTCCCTTCGGAGCACTGCCAACTTTCCTGTTTGCCTAAAAATCCTGCACCAGAATGTATAAGAATGCACCAGATATCTACCACCAAAGAAAATCTGTAGCCCATCCAATACTCAGAGTTCCTAGATGTCGGTGACAAGAAAAAAGCTGATAAACTTCATCCTCATCGTCCCAATGACTGTCCCATCGAGTTACTCCCAGGCGCGGCTATTCCTTTTGGACAAATCTACCCACCTGACTTCTGCTCCCGACCTCTGCTCCCTCCCAACCTCCTCTCCTTCCCTACCTCCGCTCCTCTTCTGCTCGCCCCACCTCTGCACCTCTTCCGCTCGCCCAACCTCTGCTCCCACCCAACCTCCGTTCCCACCCGACCTCCGCTCCGCTTCCGCTCGCCCCACCTCTGCTCCACCTCTGCAGTGAACCTCTTCCGCTCCCCCCAAATCTGCTCCACCTCCGTTCCCGCCCGCTCCCGTCCAACCTCTGCCCTCTTCCACTCGCCCCACCTCCGCTCTTCCTCCACGCCACCTCTGCAGAGCACCTGTTCCGCTCCTCCCAACTCTGCTCCACCTCCGTTCCGCCCGCTCGTCCTCTGCTCCACCTCCGCTATTGAATCCTACTGTACTGTCCCACGCCGGCTGAAAGGTAAGTAATAAGATTTTCAGCTACCCTGACATAACCCGACGCTGGGTATTACCCGGCGCCGAGCCCACTTCTCAGTTGCCGGGTCCAGATAATGTCCGGGTAGCTGGAAATGTGCCGGGTAACGCTTGGTACCGGGTAATTCCGGGTACTCGGTACATCCCTAGCATGAACTATACATTAAGTTGGAGAAATCTGAATTTGAAAAAACCCGAATGCAATTTCTCAGATATATCATCTCCCCTGATGGACTAAGTGTGGATCCAGGCAAGATCCAGTCCATAATAGAATGGCCAGTTCAAAAAAATGAAAAAGTGTTTGCTAATTTCTACAGACGATTTATTAAGAATTTCTCAGGCATAATCGCCCCCAATTACCAAACTCACCCAGAAAGGATCCCCATTTCCTCCCCATGTCACACTCTCACACTCTCACTCTACCTCCCCATGTCACACTATCACCTCCCCACACTCACTCCCCTTCCCCATGTCACACTCTCACCCCTCCACATACACCACCCTCCCCATGTCACACTCTCACCCCACCCCACATGTCACACTGTCACACTCACTCTCACCCCCTCCCCATGTCACACTCACCCCCCACACACTCACACGCCCATCCCACCCCCCCTCCCCATGTCACACTGTCACACTCTCACCCCTCTCCCCATGTCACACTTGCACACACCCCCCTCCCCATGTCCCACTCACACACTCAACCACACTCCCCATGTCACACTCACCCCCCTCCCCATGTCCCACTCACACACTCAACCCCACTCCCCATGTCACACTCACCCCCCTCCCCATGTCACACTCTGACACTCACAGTCTCATCACGCTGCATGCAATAAGAATAAAGGAATAACTGCAAGAGCTGTGCAGCACAGCGCCACCTAATGGCCGAAAGAGAAATTGCAGCTAACAACTGTTTTTCTCTGCTCCAGGCAAAAAATCGTCGCCGGCTGCCTGCGCCCCCCTTAAACAATCTTGCGCCCCCCAGTTTGCGCACCGCTGCTATAGAGAGTGGGACTCCATGAATACGAAATACTTCCTTGATATAAATATCTGGCAAGGTGGCAGAGTTAGGAAGACCCTTGAGAGGAATGAAATGGGCCTGTTTGGAAAAAATCAACAATAACGAGAATAGTATTCATCCCACGAGAAACAGGGATCTCGACAATAAAGTCCATTGAGAGGTGAGTCCACGGTCGGTCCGAAATAGGTAAGGCATGAAGCAGACCAGGCGGCTTGTTGCGGGCGGACTTATTTCGAGCACAGATCGCACAGGAGTTGATTAATTCCTTGATATCCTTAGACATACTGTATTAGGCCACCAAAAGGTGTGTCTGATCAAATCGGAAGTCCTCTTTGTACCCAGGTGACCGGCCGACTTAGAGGAATGACCCCACTCAAGGATTTTCTGGTGAAATTGAGGTGCAGCATACAAACAACCCTCGGGAATGAGCGTCTGAGTTTCCAAGATCTTGTCCAGCAAATCAAAAGAGTTAGCAGAAATAACATATTTGGCGGGAAAGATGGTCTCAGGAATATCTTTGGACTTTTCTTCACTGTAAGGAATCAGAGAACACGTCCTTTGCAACGTGTTCCCTCCTTACCTGCTGCTACTCAGCCCTCCGTCTTGGCACCAGCACGTGCGCGCACCCCTGCTCTGTTTACAGAGTGCGACTGCACACGCAGCTCTTCTTGAGTTGCCTCGGAGCGTATCTCCACCCCCCCTGGATGCACCGCGCGGCTCGCGTCAGCGGTGCGCTAACGCGACAACGTGCACCGCTCCCCAGCTGTGCTGCAAGTAACCTGATTGACACTTGTCTACTGTGCCTATCGCGGTTTCCGCTGGGGCCGCGCCTCCGCTCCACCCCCTGTCCTATTGGCTGCTATGACTTATTTATACCTTGCTCGTACTCTGCATTGCTCAGCATAATCTCTTGTAGCCTTGTGTGCCTCACAGTTCCGTTGCGCCTAGCTCCTGTTCCAGTCTTTATATAGATTTTCAGACCGTGAGGCAGTCCAAAAAGTCTGGTGCTCTAAAAAAATAGAGGTGTGTAGCTGAGAATACGCTGTATACTGATGTCTCTGAATGCTGTGATAGACACACTATGTGAGTCTACCTGTGAGCAAATGCCAATTGGAACGATATAAAGGTCAAGTAATGTATAGGTAAGAAGGCTTGTTGTCAACTGGCTGCTACATGCAGCACGATCGCGTTGTTATATTGTTACTCACAGGTATGTAGAACAGTTGTGTAGTGGATATACAAATCCCCTTGCAAACGCCGATAAACAGCAGCTCCTTCAGCAGCAGCCTCTGATGACGGGCAACGCGGCGTCAGGCAGAAGGGGAAACCCTGTGAAGGAGCTCAGCAGCCTCAGCAAGGGCGAATCCCTCTGTATTGTAGGAGGGAATAGACGAGCCCCCAAGTCGATGAACCTGCCGCAGGGTTGATGCAGCCTCAGTACGGCTCGTCAGTAGTGTGTAACCGCCTGCCTCAACCACCAGATAGGTTGCTGTGTGTACCGGGGAGGAGGTCTCGGTTGGTATGCAAATGAGGACTTCC
The DNA here is from genome assembly GCF_040206685.1 of Ascaphus truei. Classification (NCBI taxonomy): domain Eukaryota; kingdom Metazoa; phylum Chordata; class Amphibia; order Anura; family Ascaphidae; genus Ascaphus; species Ascaphus truei. The sequence continues at coordinate 5,932,527 of NC_134489.1, forward strand.
GACAGCGTATTCACAGTGGCGTGCATCCAGGTAGGAGATAGTAATCTGGATCGATGAAGAAACCGGAGCATAGCCCACCAGTGCAAAACAGGACACGAGGGTCTTCTTTATAACGGTTTATTGATTAAAAGAACATAAGGCAGAGTTCATAGAGAAACTCTGGGAACTCCGCCCTATGTTCTTTAAATCAATAAACCGTTATAAAGAAGACCCTCGTGTCCTGTTTTGCACTGGTGGGCTGTGCTCCGGTTTCTCCATCGATCCTGTTCCAGTCTTGTCTTGCAGTTTGTCTCCGCATGTACCGACCCAGTTTGTTAGTGAAACCCCTCTGGATATCGACCTCGGCTTACCCTCAACTACGTTTACCTCTCAAACCCAAGACCTCGGCTACACTGACTTCGCGATTCTCAACTCTCCAATCCCAGACCATGGCTTAACGGTCTTCGACTACGCTGCTCTCTATAAACCAAGACCTCGGTGAGTATACGGACTAACCCACTCTCTCCTCCCCATACCCAGTTACGCTGACAATCCGCCTTCCAGGCATGCCTCCGCTGCTGTCGGTGCGTGGTTTCATACCTTCCCATCTCAGTACCGGGGTCTTCTCTTGTTTGTGGGTAGCGCATATGTTACATTCACTGACGAATTGATAGGATAAGGCGTCAGCCTTTAGATTCTTAGTACCAATAATGTAGGAAATTATGTAATTGAATCTGGGAAAGAACAATGCCCAGCGAGCCTGACGGGAGCCGAGGTGACGGGCACCCTCAATATAATATATTTTTATGGTCCGTAAGAATTGATATAGGATTTTCAGTACCCTCTAGGAGTCATCTCCACTCTTGCAGTGCAAGTTTGATGGCCAAGAGTTCCCTGTTGCCAACATCATAGTTTTGTTCTGCAGGCAAGAATTATTTTGAGAAGAACCCGCAAAGGTGTAGCTTATCCTGAGGGGACTGTCTCTGTGAGAGTATGGCTCCTGCTCCAATATCCGAGGCATCTACTTCCAACATGAAAGGAAGATTAGGGTCCGGATGGCGTAAGATAGGAGCAGAGACGAACGCTTTCTTAAGGGTTTCAAAGGCCTGGCATGCCTCAGGAGACCAGGAGGAAGTGTCCTCATCTTTCTTCATCAAAAGCAGTGATAGGAGCCACGGTGGTGGAAAAATTATGGATACATTTACGATAATAATTGGCGAAGCCAAGAAACCACTGTATTGCCTTAAGAGAAGTGGGTTGGGGCCAATCTACCACTGCCTTAAATTTATCAGGATCCATAGAGAAACCCTAATCAGAGATAATGTATCCCAGGAAGGAATGTTTGGTGAAAAAGACATTTCTCCATCTTGGCATAGAGATGATTCTCACGTAGACGGGAGAGAACTGGCTTAGTGTGCTGGATATGCTCGGATATAGATTTATAAAAAAAAAAAAGAATATTGTCTGACCCTAGGTAGACTATTACAAAAATGTTGAGGACATCCCGAAAAATATAATTCACGAATTCTTGAAAGACAGCTGGGGCATTACAGAGCCCGAAAGGCATGACCAAATATTCGTAATTGCCGTCTCTCGTATTGAAGGCCATTTTCCATTCGTCCCCTTGTCTAATGCGTATGAGATTGTAGGCCCCACGAAGATCGAGTTTGGAAAAAATGGAAGAACCTTGTAGCCGATCAAATAATTCTGAGATGAGTGGCAAGGGGTTACGATTCTTCAGGGTTATTTTGTTAAGACCCCTACTGTATGTCACGGGAGACCAAGACTTATACACACATTAATACCAGGACTCTGGACTGAGCACACAAGATGAGTAAAATAAATTGTAATTTATTTCTTTTCAGACAAACACACAAATCTTCACAGTTACACTTAATAAAACACTTACTGGGATGGGGAAACTAAATCAAATGTCCTTGGAACGAAACAAAGTCTCTAGGCACCCCTGCACGCATGCAAGTGGGTGCGCAAATTGATCCGGGTAACAGTCCCTGGCTAGGGGCGCAAGTTACCAACACTATATCTCTGCCAAAAGGACAACGTTCGTTCAGTCCTTACAGGGTTCGTTCGGGAACCCTTAACTCTAACGAATTCCAGAAGAGGGTGCAAATCTTCATTACGATGTAGGTTAACCCCTCACACTTTGGAACCGCTGACGCTAAACCTTGGATGTTTCTTGGTAAAATCTTAGATGAATCAGGTGAATCTGCTAGGGACTGGCCAACAGGCATTTTTATAGGGTTAAGGGTCCTATACCTAACATGCACAACCAATCCCGCCCGTGGGAACATTTCTCCCACCTATCCCCGACTTGCCAGTACTTTGCAAAGAGGGCAGAAGTTGCCTCCTGGTTTGCACGGAGCATGTGCTAACTTCACACCTGAGCTCCTTAGCACACTGGGTCCAACACCTTACCTGGCGACATTAAGTCTGGGGTTTGGCCACCAAGTGTGAAGTGCTCATACTCCACACCGGTATCTGGTACTTACATTATCCCGGCCATCCTAACACCTAGGATCTCTGAGGCTTTTCAACTCCGAACTTCTCATAGACACTGAGGCACCAACTCTGTAGGGTGCCTCTGAAGTACGGAGATGAAAAAATCCCTCAGCTCATTCACTTTTAACATATTTGTATGTTAAAGCATTGATTACCGGGCTGACAGAAATTTTTTCCTGTCTTCACATTTAAAACCACTACTGAAACACATTTTATTCTTTATATGTGGTTTCTACCTTTATAAACAATATAAAACAAATATGTATGTATGTCATATTTTTTCAGCTACCTGGGATCCAAAATGAGATTGCTAGATCACTCCTAGCACAAGTTAGCCTCTTAACTGGACGGGCTTTGATGTGGACTGCGGTTTAACCTAGTTCCTATGCCAATACGTTCAGATTAAGTGGCTAACGAGACCGGTGGATACATTTTGACAGAAAACCACTTCAGCTAGACCACAAACAACTTATATAATTGACTTTGCGGTTTAGAGGTCTACGGGTTAGGAAGTGTTATCTATACTTCAAAGCGGCCACCCAGACATAGACACGCTTCTTCACTTAGCGCTGCGTTCAGCGCTAGAGGCTCCCCCATGTGTCACAAGTAGAATTTGCACATTTTCATTTATTCATTTCCACAGCAGCTAGCGGCTAAACTGCAAAATAGGGACTATAAAGGTAGTGTAGGGGAAAACATGTTACGATGGGGACAATACAGTTTAACCCCTTCAGTCCCAACAGGGATTAGGGTTAACCCGCCGGGCATAATAACTTTATTATTGGCCTGGTTAATCCCCTCCTGCCACACCCTATAGTCTATGCATGGACAGAGTGATTACCTTTCTTCTTAACAAAAAATAACCCAGCCTCGGCTGGAGAGGAAGAAGCTCTAATGAACCCTCTCTTTAAGTTCTCCTGAATATATTCAGATATAGCCTTAGTCTCAGTGTTGCAGGGTACATGCAACCACACGTGGGTTTCTTGCAAAGGCTTATTTATTGAGCCTTAAAATATGGCACACAAAAACAAAACAGCTTCTTTTCAGCATTTAGAGTAGGAGGATCCAATACGCGCTCACATCCAGATAATATGAAAAAAAAGGTGAAGAAGGGGGGGGGGGGGGTGAGAGCATACACAATAGTGTAATCCTAAATGGAAACAGTTTAATCAGAAGTGGTAGTGCACTCACATTTAGTAAGGTCAAACAGGCGTTTCGGTTAATCAGTTTAACCAGACTATTGTTGAAGAGTATCCGATGTCAGGATGCTTCTGATGGTGTATAAGGTCTCTGACGACAGGATACTCCCGATATCTTGCAAACTCACGGATAAGCAGATAGCCTGCTGGGCTGTTTGAACCGGGCTATCTGCTGCATCAGGTCTGCTGGCCCCAGGATAGCGATAGTGCTGTGTACTGTATATGGGTCTTCATTGCAGCTTTGACTTTGGGCTCATATCCCCCAAAACCCCGCTTTGCCAGTTATTAGCGTTGTAGCTGTCACAATTTGTACTCAGCAGTTCTCATATACATTGTTCTCATTGGTTAACTGATGGACTTTGTTTATCTCAGAGATTCAGTAAACAGTCTGTATTTGTTTATCTCAGGGATTTAGTTGCATTGTAGAAGGAAGTACCAGGGGACTACGGTCTCCCTGGGAACGGGCCTGAAGAAGGTGTCTATACCCCGAAACGTACGTTGCCCCCCTTGCCTTGGACTTTTTACCCGCCCCCATCCCCTTTTTCCTCCCCCTCCTTTCCTTCCCTCCCTTCCCTGTTTATCTCCCTCTTTGAGTATACCTTGACCATCTTGTTCGTTTTTTTTTTTTTGGCTTTTGTTGTGCATCCTATATGTATCATTAAAATCGCTTTGGCTTATCCATTGGTTCATGTTTGTTCACTTTTGAGTGCCGGGAACATTTTGTTGTGCTTTGTTATTTGGGAGGAAATAGGGTCCTCCCTGTTCTCCTGTGCACCACCCCATTTGACTTCTTTTCAGTCATCTTCCACGAGTGCTGTGTAGTACATTTTTCTACCAGTTTAAATGTATATTCCGGCTATCACCCACAAACCAATGGGTAGACTGAAATGACCAATCAAATTCCCAGAGCAATATTTACGTTGTTTAGTTTGCCACCTCCAGGATGACTGGGCTGACTTCCTACCCGTAGCTGAGTTATCTTATAACTCGCATCACTCCTCAACGCAGCAGAGCACATTTTTTGCGAATTTTGGTTTTCACCCAACATTTCTTCCCTGCTTTCCGGTTTCTGGACCCATTCCGGTGGTCACAGAGAAACTTGTTGCCCTACAAAAGATCCAAGATACTCTAAAAGAGACACTTCAGGAGTCTTGGACACGATACAAGAGGGCAGCGGATCAACACCGCAGACCATCTCTGAAATTTATGGTTGGAGATAAGGTCAGCTCTCGACCCAAAACTTAAGACTGAAGATCCCCACCATCAAATTGGGCCAAAAATGTCTTTGTTCCTTCTGGATTTCGGCACTAGTGAATTCCATGTCCTTCTGACTAGAATTTCAAAAATCCATTAAAGTGCACCCAGTATTCCACACTTCGCTTCTGAAGCTGTTCCGTGTGAACCCTCTTCCTGGACGCAATGAGGAGTTCATTGTTGAGAAGATCCTGGACTCCAGACTATTTCGGGGAAAACTCCAGTATCTGGTCCAGTGGGTGGGCTATGGTCCTGAGGAAAGGTCCTGGGAACCAGAATTTTTTTTCCATGCCCCACAGCGGGTCGTTGCCTTCCACTGCAGATACCCAGACAAACCTAAAAAAGGATCGTCCAGGGGACATTTTTTGAGAGGGGGGAGTAGTGTCAGAGATGTCCCAGATGCGAGTTGAACTCGAGTCCTTCCTGCTTATATCCGGCAGTTCTTCCTTGCTGCCAACACGACTGCTGATCCAGACTGCCTTCATCTGTAGACAACTCACTACAGATCATAATGAGATAATCATCTGCACCTGTCCCATGCCTCCAGCCTGACATATATTATTTATTTATTTTTTTTATTTATAAAATATTTTACCAGGAAGTAATACATTGAGAGTTACCTCTCGTTTTCAAGTATGTCCTGGGCACAGAGTAAAACAAATAATACATGGTTACAAGTACAGTTACATAAATGAACAAGGTATACATTATATACACGACATTGCGTGCACAGTTAAAGAAAATATATATTATGAGCGTATGAAACAGTTACAGACCAGATTAAAGTGTGTGACAGCCTTAGATTTGAAAGAACTGAAGCTGGTGGTGGATATGAGAGTCTCTGGTAGGTTGTTCCAGTTTTGGGGTGCACGGAAGGAGAAGGAGGAACGTCCGGATACTTTGTTGAGCCTTGGGACCATGAATAGTCTTTTGGAGTTTGATCTCAGGTGATAGGTGCTGCATGTGGTAGGGGTGAGGAGCTTGTTCAGGTAGCTGGGTAGCTTGCCCAGAAAGTATTTGAGGGTGAGACAGGAAAGGTGAACTTTGCGCCTAGACTCTAGTGATGTGTGTTGTAGTTGCATTGGAGAACAAAACGACAAATTGAATTGTAGAGGGTGTCAAGTTTGCTAAGGTGGGTTTGAGGAGCCGAGCCATATACTATGTCTCCATAGTCAATAATTGGCATTAGCATCTGCTATGCGATACGCTTTCTGACCAGGAGACTTAGGGAGGATTTGTTCCTGTAAAGTACCCCTAGTTTGGCATAGGTCTTGGTTGTCAGGGTATCAATGTGCATCCCGAATGTTAAGTGGGAGTCAAACCATAAGCCCAGGTATTTAAAACTAGTGACAGGTGTTAGGGTGGTGTTAGCGTTGGTTCTAATCAGGAACTCAGTCACTGGAAGCTTTAAAAATTTAGTCTTGGTCCAAAATACCATTGTTACAGTCTTGTCAGTGTTTTAAAACAGTTTGTTTTGGGAAATCCAGTTTTCGAGTCTCAAAAAGTCAGACTGAAGTATGTGTTGAAGGTCAGAGAGGCTATGGCTGTGTGCATATAGGATTGTGTCATCTGCATACATGTGTATTGAGGCTTCCTTACAAGCTGTGGGAAGATCATTAATGAACACTGAGAAGAGTAGGGGCCCCAGAACAGAGCCTTGTGGGACACCACAGGTGATATCCAGGGGGTTGGAGTTAGAGCCTAAGATGGACACATGTTGGGATCTTCCTGATAGGTAGGACTGAAACCAGTTTAAAGCATGTTTCCCTATTCCAGAGCTCTGGAGTTTGTTAAGCAGGATAACATGATCAACTGTGTCAAAAGCCTTTGCAAAATCTAGGAATACTGCACCAGTGAGTTGTCTCCGTTCCATTCCACACTGGATTTCATTGCAAACTTTTAGCAGGGTAGTTACGGTGGAGTGTTTGGGACGAAACCCAGACTGGAATTGGCTAGGGAAATTTGTCTTGGTGTAGAAATCGCTTAATTGGGAGTGGACACATTTTTCCATAACTTTGGATAGAATTGGGAGAAGTGAGATTGGCCTGTAGTTTGAGACAGTGTTTTTGTCCCCACTTTTGAAGATTGGGACAACTCTGGCAGTTTTCCAGGTCTTAGGGATATGGCCTGCAGACAGGATAGAGTTGACTATGGACGCAATTGGTTTGGCAATGGCTGGGGCACCAAGTCGTAGGAACCTAGATTGTAGTAAGTCGGGTCCACATTGGCTGCTTAGTTTTAGTTTGAGGAGCGCTTGTGTAATCTCCTCTTCAGATACTGGGCTAAATTGAAAATTGTGGACAGTGTTGGGAGGGGGTGGGACTGTAGGGATACTCCCAGGATGAGATTCATGTTTGGGGTTTGTGCTGCGTTTCGCTAATAAGTTAGTGGCACACCCCACAAAGTAATCATAAAACATAAAAAAAAAAAATATTTAAACCTCCTCTTCCTGTTCCTCCTTGCTTGTTTATACTGGTGCTTCCTGGATAGACTAGCTCACTACCTTGCTGCTCATTGTTGTTCTTGTTATCGTTGCCAGACACCAGCTTGCCCTTTTGACTACGCCTCTCGCTGCCTACCCTGGACTTTTGCCTGTGAACCCGACTATGCCTCTCACTGCCTGCCCTGCCATTTCCAGCTACTGGGATCCACTCCCCAGTTGCAGCAAGACCTTACACTATCCTTTGCCTGTCACCTGCATCGACCTCGTAACCTTACCCGACTACCCCTGAATCCCAGGCTTCTGATCCCAGGCCAAAGTCGGTGTATTACTCCTTACCTCTGCCCTGCGGGTCCGTATCCTGTCTTGCAGGTTGCGAACGCCTTTACCCGTCGGGGCCAGATTCTTGGTACCCATGCCACCCATCTAGCTATGCTGGATCAGAAACTAGATTCAATCTCTGCTACAATGCAAACCCTGTGCAGTCACCTTTGTACCCCCAGGGTGACCCATCTATGCCCTGCCTTCAGCTAGTGACACTGCACCAGTATCTGTGGTCCTAAGGGAGCCTCCAATCCCTAATCCTGTCTGCTATGGAGGGCTCCTCTTGGCTTGCAGAGGATTCCTGAACCAGTGCCAGGTGCAGTTCGACACACAACAGTCATCCTTCTCTAACACTGCCCTCGAGTGGCATATATCTTCTCGCTCCTGATAGATGAAGCATTAGCTTGGGCGTCACCTCTTTATGAAAAAAAATTCCCCCTTGTTGGACGATTCCGTCGCTTTTATGCAAACCTTCATGACAATCTTTGATACCTCGGCTGTGCGGCTTCTGCTGAATTTGCACTACTACAGTGAAAACATATGGGATAATATGCTATCGAGTTTAGGACCCTGGCAGCAGAGACCAATTGGAATGAGGGGGTTTTGAAGGCTGCTTTCCGTCAGGGCATTGAGGAGAGGCTGAAGGACGAATTGACGCACAGAGACCTATCCGCAGGTCTGGAAGGACTGATCATCCTTTGCATGTGCCTACAGTATACCTTCAGATGAGAGAGATACGTCAGGAGCAGGATCGTTCTCACAGATTCCGGTCTCTTCTGCTGACTCTACCTATACTGGCTCCATCCAATGAAACGCCAGGAGAACCAACCGAACCCATGCAATTGGGCAATTTGCGTTTGACAGAATGGGAGAAGCAGTACCAGCGATCCTTGGGGTTGTCCCAATACTGCGGCGAGAAGGGTCACATGGTACGAACTTTTCCTAAGAAGTCGGGAAACGCTGGTGCACAGAGCAAGTAGGGGAGTTTCCTCTGGGTATTAGCATCTTCTCCCCATCTCCATGTCATTTGATGGTCCCTATCTGCCTATCCTGGCAAGATCATTCTGTGATAACCAAGGCTTTCATGGACTCCAAAGCTGCTGTTATATTTGTGGATAAGGCCTTTGCTCGACGGATCAAGATTCCTCTCCAGAGGAAGGACGTACCCATAAGTATCTCTTCCATTGATTGTAGACCGTTGGGAACAGGGGTCGTACCACAAGAGACGGTTCAAATCAAGGCTATAGTTGGTGTTTTGCACCACAAACTCGTCCAGCTGGACGTCATCAATTCCCCAGGCATCGATGTGGTTCTATGACTTCCCTGGCTAGGTACCCACAATCCACAGATCGACTGGATTTAGGGTCAGATAATAACTTGGGGATCTGCCTGCCATGGAAAATGTCTTTCACCCTGTCATCCTGTGGGTACTCTTCTGCTACCGGCACTGGAGGATTTACCCGGTCTCCTGGCCTGTTACTATGACCTTATGTGGGTCTTCAAGGGACAGGCCAAAGAATTACCTGTGCATTGACTGTTTGATTGGATGATCGATCTCCTTCCTGGGATGACTCCTCCTCGTGGACGTATCATTCTCTCATCTAAGATTGTGTCTGCTATTTACTGTAGATTCTTCATCGTATTCAAAAAGCCCAGACCAAGGCTCCCGATGGAATAACCATTCCCCATCCAAACTTTTTGTTCCCCCTCTCCTTCGGCAGGAGGTGCTTCAATGGGGACATGAATCCAAGCTTGCAGGACACTGTGGGGGGTTCAGAAAACATGTGAGCTCCTGGAGAGGACTTTTCGGTGGCCAGAATTAGAAACAGAGGTACAGGACTTCGTCTCGGCCTGCAGTGTGTGTGCCTGAAATAAGGTTCCTCGAACACTTCCTTGTGGGCCTCTACAGCCACTGCTTATACCCTCCAGTCCTTGGACGCACCTTTCCATGGACTTTATTGTGGAACTTCGCCCCATCTCAAGGCATGACTACAATTTTGGTTATTGTGGATCGTTTTACAAAACAGGCTCATTTTGTACCCCTAAAAAAGCTTCCCTCCTCCCTGGAACTGGCAGACATCATCACTAAGGAGGTATTTTGTCTGCATGGACTGCCTTTACAGATCGTCTGAGACAGGGGGTCTCAGTTCTTCTCAAAATTTTGGAAGGCGTTCTGCCATTTCTCATCTGCTTACCACCCACAATCTAATGGGCAAACCGAGGGCACCAATCAATCCCTGGAGCAATACCTCAGTTGCTATACAACTGAACATCAGAATGATTGGACAGAGCTCTTACCCCTAGCAGAGTTTGCCCGCAACAGTCTTTCACATGACTCCCTATGCTGTTCCCCATTTTTTGCAGCTTGAGGTTACCATCCCTGTACCCTTCCCCTTCATTCTCCACCAGTAGATTTCCCAGCGGCGGATACCAGGGCACAGAATTTACAGGACCTTTGGAAGGGGATACAGGCAACCCTTTGCTCAGCTACCGACAGACAGAAGAAATCAGAGGATAAGCACCAGAGGCCATGACACCCATATGCCATCAGGGATAAGGCTTTCAATGCGAAACATCCATTTATGCCAGCCTTATGCTAAACTCAGACCACGGTTCATTGGTCCGTACAGCATCATCCAGAAGATAAATGAAGTCACCTTTCAGCTGGAGCTCCCCATCTCTTTGAAAATTCCCACTGCTTTCCATGTGTCCCTACTGAAACCTGTGGTGAGGAATCGCTTTTCTGAGGATCCTCCCCCTCCTAGTCCGGTAAATGTTGAGGGTCAGATTGAATACAAAGTGCAAGAGATACTTGACTCTCGTAACTCCAGAGGATCAATTAATTATCTAGTGTATTGGAAGTGGTATGGTCCTGAGCAAAGGAGCTGGGTGAAGTCTCAGGATCTTCATGCTCCAGCTCTAGTCAAGGCGTTCCATCGTCGTCAGCCAGAAAAAACAGGACCTGGTCGCCCGGAGTTTGACCCTGAAGGGGGGATACTTTAAGGAATCTGTATGAACATCCAGGAAGTGAGATCATCTGGTCTGATACTACCACACCATCCTGCTTCCTGGCAAATCCTGCCCTTACTCCCCTGACAAGAAATCAGCCTCTCTTTGGCTCTCATTGCCAGCAGCTACATGTGGCCTTAAATAGCAGGCAGTTACTACTAGTTTTTGCTCGTGCAAAGTACTGGTTACCTTGTCCTGTCTGAGCTCTCCATTGCCTTTGTTTTGCCCGCTGCCTGTCTTGACCTTGGAACTGAATCTGCCTCAAACTCAGAACCGGACCTGACTACCCTTGCATGCCTCGACTCTGGAACGTACTTGATTACCCCTGCATCTCAGGTCTCTGATCCCAGGCCAAGGTCGGTGTATTACTCCCTACGTCTGCCTTGCGGGTCCGTATCCTGTTTTGCAGTCAGCAACGTTACAGTTGCACAATAATAAAATAGTGATGTTACATAAACACCCCATGTTTTGCTTGCATTTGATGTATTCTCAGCTCTCTTTTTCAGAAGCAGCTAGGGAATTCCCTGACAGTTAGAATAACCACCTTATTACTCTTCATATAGGAAAATTATTATTAGCCAGTACTATACAGTAGAAGACTTGGAGAAAAATGGAAGTATTTATTTAAGTAATCAGGTCAACGTTTCGGTCCTTTGTCAAGATGAATGGTTATAATAACCACCTTACTACTCTTAATCTAGACCAGGGTTGCTCAACTGCTGTCCTCAAGGGCCACCAACATGTCAGCTTTTAAGAATATCCTTGCTTCAGCACAGATGGCTCAATCAGTGGCTATGTCATTTTGATTTAGCCTCCTTTGCTGAAGCTGGGATAGCCTTAAAACCTGACCTCTTGGTGAACCTTGAGAACTGGAGTTGAGTACCCCTGATCTAGACGATAAATACTCTTTTCACCTATTGTTAGACCAACAGCATTGTTATAGGGCTGGTTATGGAGTTTGTGTTCTGCAGTGGGAGAGGTTTTGGCAAACGTTTCACAATGCTTTTAAAGTTGATTGACAAAGCATGAATGCTAATGGTTATGCACACAAGTCAATAAAGGTGTGTAGAGCCACAAACAGTTAATCATGTTCAAAGGACTTTCTAACAAAGAAAACCACTGAACAGCCCATTCCACAACTGCAAATAAGGCTTTAGAATAAAGGAGGGAATGCACTTATCGATAATTAGAAATGTGCTAATGAATACTTACAGTATACACAGTGGATAATTTCAAGACTCCATTACTCAGCATTATTCATGGGAATGATGAAAATGTAGAAACCTTGTGGATAGAAGTTAGCAGTGGAGGTAAAACTATAAAGAAAATGTTTGTGGGAATATGCTATAAACCACCAAATATCTGTGAGATAGAGGAAGCCAAATTACTTTTGCAAATGGAAAAGGCATCAAAACTGGGTCATGTTTGCATAATGGGTGATTTTAATTATCTAGACACAGATACAGGCAATGAGATTAGCATTACAGCAAAAGAAAACAGATTTTCGGGTGTGCTTAACAACAATGACACGACCCAAATTATTGAGGAACAAACCAGGAGAGGGGCAATACTGGATTTGGTAATATCAAAAAGGTAGAAGTAATAATAACATTTAAGTTCGAGAACATTTGGGTAATAGTGATCATAACATGGTCTCATTTGAAATAAATTCTCAAAAAACAAATGTAGCGGTCATGTAAAATGCCTACAGTCATCTCTCCTGCTGGCAGCAAGGCCTGGTAAGTGTGGGCATGCCAGCAGTAATCATGGAGGTTTTCCCTCACACCCTGGTGGGGTGCCCTGTGTATGGATGGGACTGGTCACATGCTCTGACTCCATGGTTAGTGATGTCAGAGGTGTGTCAGCCTCAGAAGTTACATAAGGCACAGCACTGTGTCAAGAGTTAGTTCTGTCAGCGTTCAAGGCGAGTACAGTTGCTGGAAAGTTCTTGCAAGGTTCAAGGAGGAGTTCAAGTTCTGCAGAGTGTCAGTTATGTTATAGTAACTCCATGGGAGACTGTGTCCAGGGACCTGGCACAGGGCAGTGATTCCTGCGGGAATAGTGAATCCCTGATTTAGGTGACATACCTATCAAAGGGGAGCACGGGCGAGATGATCGGCTAAAGATACCCCATTGTGGAGGGCAGCTATGCCACCGTGACAATAAAGATGGAGCTGATCAGAGAAACCCCTGTGTGTGAGAGTCCAATGATTGCACAGGAGGTTGCACCACCGAGGAGTTCCTCGTCAGGATCATCCCCATGCGGACGCAGGGACCCTGGTGAGGTGGAGGCGCTGCACTGGAACTAGGTGAGACTCAGCACACTACCTCAGCTGCCTGTCTGACGGGTCCTCCCCACACACCATCATACGGGAGACTCAGGAGTCCTGTAGCCAACAGGTGCACCATCAGGCATATCTACACTGTAATGGGGTCCGGTTAGACCACAGGGGCCAATGTGAGATTGGGTGGGTCAGGCCGGGCCAGAAACACCGTTACATTTGGAGGCGAGCTGCTGAGATCAGATCTGTCAACAGGACAGGCTCTAGCTAGGCACACTGGGAAACAGGGAGAGTGTCTGCTGCCACTTTGTGCTGCGTAGGGACGGACCTAGGGGTGGTCAGGGGGCTGACGGGATATTGTCAGTTCGCAGGGACGACCTAGGGGCCTGAAGGGAGTGAGGGGTCTGGAGCCGGGCTATAGCTGACCGAGTCACCTTGAGGCAGTGCTAGTTGGTAGGATGCCAGAAGGGATAGCCTGTTAACATGGTCAGGAATCCTGGAGAGGGTCTGCGCTAGGCTGACCAAGACAGGTAGATGCCCCAAGTACTGCATGGCAGAGCCAGAGTACCTAGCCCATTCCGGACACTCACCGTAGGGAGCACAGACTGGGAGGAAGGAGTCACAGCAGACACTGAGAGAGTGAGCCTAGCCTGAGGTAGTGCAACACTGGGTTACACCTAGATAAGGTACACATGTGGTGGTGCATCTGAAGCTAATCTTTATTGTGCCGGTGTGGTGGCTGCCCCGCAGAGTGGAGCCCCATGTACGATAACTGTTACGAGAGAGTGGAGGATCCGCGTGGGGCGGAGAACATGAAATGGCGGACAGAGGCTGATGGGGAGGGCACCCGTGGCGTGCAACCCACTGAAGAGCAGACTGTCGCCGAGTTATCATTGACCAATCTGCTCTGGAGCGGAGCGAAGGCCGTGGCTGCCCCGTTTTTATCCTGTTTGGGACAGCGAGGGGCCACCCTTGAAGAGTGTGAGGAAATTGTAAAAATTGGGGGAGAACCCCGCGAGGAGAGCAAACAAATGTACTTTTTGGGCGTAAAAGTCAATCAAAATGGCGGTTCCCGCTTGCTAGGGAAACCGCATGGGCCAGTCGCAGAAAAAATGGCTGATGCAGGACTTGCAAAGAGCTGGCCGGGAATGGCGCGAACAGCAGAGCCCCGCCCTGATGGGGGGCATGGCGCGAAAGCTATGGCTGCGCCGGGATGGACAGTGACTAACTCAGCCCCTGTGCTGAGTCAACCGCTTAGTCTATGGGACCCTCCCCTGATTTCTACCAGGGGGAGTGACTTTCAACTATGGCCTGTGGGAATGCACCCACTGGGCCCAGGGACTGATATCCAGACGGTGCCACTACAAAAAGTAGTTCCGGCCGTGGAAGAGCCGTGCAAAAAGGATGGTTATCTTGCACAGAGGGCGGCAGCCAGGAAAAGGCGGGAACTAGCCGCGGGAAAAGACCCCCACCCTTGTGGGGAAATTGGCGCAAAAACGCTAACCGCGCCCACCAGGACTGAGAGAGGTGCGGCCTTAATTAAGGGGCATGATATTCCCCTGTGGGACCCGCCCATTATTGCAACCCCTGGGGGCGGGTTCCAGCTCTGTCAGAGAAGGGAGGAGCCGAAGCAGGGAGTGGCGGATCCAGCAACTTCCATCAGTCAGTTGCGAGGAACCACTGAGAAGGAGAGACCTGTACAGGAAGTGGCTCCTGTAAAGAGAATGGCCTGCTCCTCCACTGTGGGCACAATGGTCTCTACACAGCCCTACTCAGTGCCCGGCGGGGTGCTAGTAGTGAGGGTGGCCAACACCGAGACGGTGGTCGGGCTCTGCCTACAATGCGGGCTGCCCGGAGGAACGGTCAATACGGCGGCACGTTGCCCTCATTGCGGGACTTTGTACCTGTGGCCTATGCCCACATTTATTCCTATACAGCCTGCTGACCCCCCGGTGGACGTGACAAGGCGCTCCGCCGAGTCCCCGGGCGCGCTATGGATCAACCGCGCGAGTCCCGGAGACAAGGGACTGGAGCCGGTCAAGTCGGCTGGGTCAGTAGCGATCGAGGCGGCTGAATCAACCCCCGCGTTCGGGGAAAAGAGACTGTCACCCCGCCCGGAGACCCCTAAGTCAGGAAAAGGGGACTACTCAGACGAGGACCTCCGTGAGCTGGCGGTGGTAAAAGCGGAGTTGAAAAGGCAGACCGGAAGGACGACACCCCGTGGGGTGAGTGGCAGGACGTCCCCCGCAGATCGGCGACCCGACCGACGGAGTCCCGCCATACCAGGACCTGGCGGAGACGGGAGAGAGACGCCTACACCCCTGCAGACGGGTAAGCCAAGCAGCCCTATTACTTACCTGGTTACAACGGACGGCGAAGCGCTGGAGGGGCAGCGCCAGGCCCAAAGCGCACGTGGAGGGACGGCATCACTTCCGGCAACGACGGCGGAGCAATCGGATGTCGTCATAGAGGAAGAGATCCCGCATGGGGGTCCCACGCAAGATGGTGACGTTTCCGGTTCCGGGGAGGACGTCACTTCCGGTGGCGACGGCGGAACCCATGAAGAAAAAGCAGCGACGCTTCGGCGATCGGGGGAAGGTCCCCGATCCCTTACAAGGCCCAGAAATTGGAGAGACGATCTCAGGACTGAGGAGGGTGAGACATCATCCTTGGACCAGTCTACGGACAGCCAGGAGCGGGTCGTAACCCCGTGGGGTCCCGTTCCGTGCCCCTATGCCCAAACCCCCGCCATAGTTAACACCCCTACCCCCATCCCACGGTCACCGGGTTCACCGCCTAGCCTGGAGTACGTGGACAATTCACAAGGGAGAGAGGGAAGACGGACTGGGGAAAGGCAGCGCAGTGGCGCTACGGAGGGCGATTCAAGGGGAGGGGGAGAATTGAGAGTGGCAACTACAGCACCCCAACCCGTAGTAAAGGCCTCGGGGTCGTTTAGGTGGTCTGTACCGCGGTCTGAGCGGTCATCAGGGGTATTTTCCATGGACGATGATAGGGACTCAGGAGGGTCAAACAGATTCCGGGAGAACCGGTGGTGGGCCCCATTATTTGAAGGGTACTCGGCCTGGATGGACCGCACTCGGTTCCTCATCCGGCGAGAGGATGTAGTGGACTATTGGTGGGCGGTGGGAGAGTTTACCCCAGAACAGAGGGACAGAGAGCTGCAGGAGCGATGGCTGCAGATTGAGAATAGGGAAATAGAGCCTATGGGTCCCAGTATTTTGTCAGACCCCGTGGACCCTGACGAACCCCTATCATGGGTGCTGCCTGGGAGGGGAGGTAAGGCTGACCTGACTAGAATTTGTAGGGCCGAGAGAACCATAATGGCTCGGTATAAATCTTCCCACGGGTTGGAGTACCCGTATGTCCCTGAGCCTCTCATGGATGAGATAGAGGACAACCGGGATAGGTGGCTTAGGGAGGCCATAGAAATGCACCTAGTGGGGAGAGGGAGTTCCGTGATAGGAAAGAAGGCCGAGGAACGGATAGAACATTTAATCCGCATATGGGCCATTGGGAGAAATATCTATAAACACAGAGTAAAATATAGACCAGAGAGGGGATTACCCAGGCATTTCTCAGTAACAGTTCTGGATATGGGGGGTAGAGAAGTAAAGAAACCGGACCCCTATCACTATTTTTAGGTGGTACTGTGCATCACGTGGGTCTGTGGCTGCTGGTCGGGGCGGGCTTGGCGGATGACTGTATTCATGTGTACTGCATTATGAGGAAGTTTGTGTGATGTTAATTATGTTTTCCGTTACAGTGCTTCCTGGAAAGAGGTATACAAATTTAGGTCCCAGCGAGGACGATGGGATTCACCAGGGGGAGAATGTAGCGGTCATGTAAAATGCCTACAGTCATCTCTCCTGCTGGCAGCAAGGCCTGGTAAGTGTGGGCATGCCAGCAGTAATCATGGAGGTTTTCCCTCACACCCTGGTGGGGTGCCCTGTGTATGGATGGGACTGGTCACATGCTCTGACTCCATGGTTAGTGATGTCAGAGGTGTGTCAGCCTCAGAAGTTACATAAGGCACAGCACTGTGTCAAGAGTTAGTTCTGTCAGCGTTCAAGGCGAGTACAGTTGCTGGAAAGTTCTTCAAGGTTCAGGGAGGAGTTCAAGTTCTGCAGAGTGTCAGTTATGTTATAGTAACTCCATGGGAGACTGTGTCCAGGGACCTGGCACAGGGCAGTGATTCCTGCGGGAATAGTGAATCCCTGATTTAGGTGACATACCTATCAAAGGGGAGCACGGGCGAGATGATCGGCTAAAGATACCCCATTGTGGAGGGCAGCTATGCCACCGTGACAATAAAGATGGAGCTGATCAGAGAAACCCCTGTGTGTGAGAGTCCAATGATTGCACAGGAGGTTGCACCACCGAGGAGTTCCTCGTCAGGATCATCCCCATGCGGACGCAGGGACCCTGGTGAGGTGGAGGCGCTGCACTGGAACTAGGTGAGACTCAGCACACTACCTCAGCTGCCTGTCTGACGGGTCCTCCCCACACACCATTATGCGGGAGACTCAGGAGTCCTGTAGGCAACAGGTGCACCATCAGGCATATCTACACTGTAATGGGGTCCGGTTAGACCACAGGGGCCAATGTGAGATTGGGTGGGTCAGGCCGGGCCAGAAACACCGTTACACATATTACTTGGTTTCAACAAATACTTTAATTTTTAGAAAGGCAGATTTTAATAAACTCAGGACTAATCTACAAGGAATACACTGGGATGATTATTTTTGCAGGGAAACATGTGGGATAAAGATACACGGGTAGTCTTTATAACATTGTTAGAAAAGCACACTTATTGGAGGCAGCCCAATCCCCCCCCACCCACTCCTATATGCAAAAGTGGAGCGAAGACCTAAACACCCCCATAGACCTGGAGGACTGGAAGGATGTCTGGGAGGCTGCTACCAAAACATCAATTTGCTCAGTCACGAAGGAAAATATCTACAAAATCCTATTCCACTGGTACCTGACCCCGAGTAGACTGAGCCAGATCTACCCAGGCACCTCCGACGTGTGCTGGAGGGGATGTGGTCAAAGGGGTGACATGTCCCACATTTGGTGGACATGCCCGGAGATCTAGAGTTTCTGGACCCGGATCCAGGGCCTCTTGATTGAGACTTTGGACTTAGAGGTCCCCTTGGACCCCCTGACCTACGTGCTGGGGAAACCAATTGAAGACCTCCCTGCCCCTATAGCCAGACTTTCATCTGCGATCCTTACGGCCGCCAGATGTTTCATCGCTGCGGCCTGGAAACAAGTTAAGGCCCCCTCCAGGAGAACAGTAATTACAAGGATAGACGGGGTCATGAACATGGAGAGACTGACAGCCATGCTGAGGCAAAAAATGCCTCAATTTTATAGAACCTGGGAGCCTTGCCCGGGGTCGGGAGCCCCGACACTGGTGCAAGCCCTACTGCAACACTAGAACCCTTACTACCGAGGGCCGATGCGCCCCCCCCCCCGCCACAATCCCTCCCCGCTCCCCTCACCCCTCCCCCCCTGCTTTTTCCCCATGTAGTTCCCAACTATCTACCCACCCCTCATCATCCCCTCTCTTTTCACCACTGTAAATGGAAAATAGGTTTATTGTGTGTCTCCAAATGCCTCCCTGTTATGTGCCGGTAATTTGTTTCTTTGCAAACTGTTCTGCCATGTTGTGATTGTTATACCTGTCCGTGCATCAAAAGACACCACTAAAGGAAAAATATTTTTAAAAGAAAAGAAAAGCACACTTATCAGTGTATACCCATGGGAAATAAATATAAAAGAATCAAATCTAAACCAATGTGTCTACATAAACAGGTAGGGGAGGAAATGGACAAGAAGAGGAAGGCGTTTAGATTCTTAAAGTCAGAAGGGACAGAGGCATCGTATCAGAATTATAAGGAATGTAACAAAAATTGCAAAAGGGCAATCAAATTAGCAAAAATGAAAAATGAAAAAAAAAAAAAGATTGCGATAGAAAGTAAAATCAACCCTAAAAAAGTTATTTAAGTGCCTTAATAACAAAAAATGAGAAAAGAAAATATAGGACCCTTTCAGTGTGAGATGGGTATTATTATTGGTATATTATATTATATTATTGGATATAAGGAAAGAGCAGAGGTATTAAACAAATTATTTGCCTCTGTGTTTACCAGGGAAGAATCAAGTTCAATAGTAGTGCCACAGGAGGAAGCTACAACCTCCATATTAATGAACAATTGGTTAACTGAGGAAGAAGTTCATAAGCGGCTTTTAAAATATTAAAGTAAATAAGGCACCTGGCCCCGGTGGCATACATCCAAGAGCTCTCAAGGAGTTAAGTTCAGTAATAGCATTACATTTAATATTCAAGGATTCCTATTTCCACAGGCTCAGTACGACAAGATTGGCGTAAAGCAGATGTGGTGCCTATATTTAAAAAGGGAGCTAGATCACAACCGGGGAATTATAGACCTGTGAGCCTGACTTCAATAGTGGGGAAACTTCTTGAAGGTTTAATACGGGATAATATTCAGGAATACCTAATGGAAAACAAAATTATTAGTAATAGTCAGCATGGATTTATGAAGGATAGATCATAAACCTTATTTGTTTGTTTGAGGAGGTAAGTAGGAATTTAGACAGGCTAATGCAGTTGATTTGGTCTACTTAGATTTTGCAAAGGTTTTTGATACGGTTCCACACAAGAGGTTGGTGTACAAAATAAAGCAAATTTGACTCACTAATAATGTATGCACCTGGATTAAAACTGGTTGAAGAATAGACAACAGAGGGTTGTCATAAATGGAACTTTTTCAGGTTGGGCTGAAGTCGTGTTTGGAGTACCTCATGGATCGGTACTGGAACCCCTGCTTTTTAACTTGTTTATTAATGACCTTGATGTTGGCATCGAGAGCAAAGTCTCCAGATTTGCTAATGATACTAAATTGTGTAAAGGTAGTAGAATCAGAGCAGGATTTAATTTCTCTCCAAAAGGACTTGGAGAGACTGGAAACGTGGGCAGGTAAATGGCAGATGAGGTTTAATACAGATACATGTAAGGTTATGCATTTGGGATACATATAAGCAGGCGACTTACAAATTAAATGGGGATAAATTGGGGAAATCCTTGATGGAGAAGGATTTAGGAGTGCTTGTAGACAGCAGGTTTAATAATAGTGCCCAAAGTCATGCAGTAGCTGCAAAGGCAAACAAGATCCTACAGAATCTTGCATTAAACGGGCAATGAATTGAAGGGAAGTAAACATACAGTAAATTATGTCCCTTTACAAAGCATTAGTAAGACCACACCTTGAATATGGATACAATTTTGGGCACCACTCCTTAGAAAAGACATTCTGGAACTAGAGAGAGTGCAGAGAAGAGCCACCACATTAATAGAGGGGATGGACAATCTAACTTATGAGGAGAGGCTAGCTAAATTAGATTTATTTACATTAGAAAAGAGGCGTCTAAGAGGGGATATGATAACTATATACAAATATATTCGGGGACAGTACAAGGAGCTTTCAAATTAACTATTCATCCCAAGGGCAGTACAAATGACTCAGGGGCATCCGTTTAGGTTGGAGGAAAGGAGATTTCACCAGCAACAAAGGAAAGGGTTCTTTACAGTAAGGGCAGTTAAAATGTGGAATTCATTACCCATGGAGACTGTGACGGCAGATTCAATACATTTGTTCAAAAAAAGGTTGGACATCTTTTTTTTTTAGAAAATAAAGGTATACAGGGATATACCAAATAAGTAAACATAGGAAGAATGTTGCTCCAGGGATTAATCTTATTGCCAATTCTTGGAGTCAGGAAGGAATTTATTTTTCCCCTTATGAGATATCATTGGATGATATGACTCTGGGGTTTTTTGTTTGTCTTCCTCTTGATCAATAAGTAAGTATAGATATAGGATAAAGTATCTGTTGCCTAAATTTAGCATAGGTTGAACTTGATGGACGTACGTCTTTTTTAAACCTCATCTACTATGTAACTAATGCATGGGATTCATGCCGGGGTCTCCAGTGCTCATATTAATGGGAATCAGCTTCAGAGACTCCCGGCATCAATCAGATGCAGGAAAAGCGCATTTTTCTTTCTAAGTCCCCTCTCGCCGCTTCTCTGCAGCTTCTCACCACCTTCCTGCCAACTTTTCCTGGTGGGACGATTTTGAGAGGAAATCTCTAATCAAGAGCCTCGATAAGCTAATCGGGGCTACTAGAAAAACACAAGTTTAAAAACCTGCCGATAAGTGGCTTATTTCCGCTCGTTTGGTGATTTTTTTTCTTGGGAATTTTTTTGGCCGAAAACGGCTTTTATCGCAGACTTATTGGGGCCTACTGAATTGCTGTAGGCTTTTTTGGCGATAAGGAGACGATAAGTAGCTTATCTCTGCTTATTGCATAGGCCCCATAATTGGCAAATGTTTCAAAGGTTTTTTTTTGTTTCCCTTCCTTTGTATCAATATAAATATAGGACGAGTATCTCAGCCGATTAAATTTAATATAGGCTGAACTCAATAAACATGTCTTTTTTTCAACCTCATCTACTA
The DNA here is from genome assembly GCF_040206685.1 of Ascaphus truei. Classification (NCBI taxonomy): domain Eukaryota; kingdom Metazoa; phylum Chordata; class Amphibia; order Anura; family Ascaphidae; genus Ascaphus; species Ascaphus truei. The sequence continues at coordinate 5,954,097 of NC_134489.1, forward strand.
TGTAACTCTATTTTCTCCATCTTGTTGCATTCTTCTCCCTCTTGTTGTGTTCCCTCTATCTTCTCCCTCTAGCTGCATTCTCCCTCTCTTCTCCCTGTGTTGCATTCTCCCTCTCTTCACCATTTTGTTCTGTTCTCCCTTTGTGCTCTCGCTACATTTTTCCTCTCTCTTTCTGAGTTCCTCCTCTCTCTTCTCCCTCTTACTTCATTCTCTCTTTCCCCCCTATTGCTGCATTTTCTCACGCTGTTTCTCCCCATTCAGGCTGAATGAGAACATGAACGTCTGCGTGGCTGATTTCGGCCTCTCCAAGAAGATCTATAATGGCGACTATTACCGGCAAGGCCGGATCGCCAAGATGCCAGTGAAATGGATTGCAATAGAGAGTCTGGCAGACAGAGTTTATACCACCAAGAGTGATGTGGTGAGTCTGTAGATACAACAGTGTCGAGGAACTCACTGCTACCCTCAATAAATGAGCCAGTACCTTATTACATAATGACTGATATTTTGATATTTAATGGGTAAAAGATAAAATAGCAACAGTCCACACTCCAGAGGTCTTGATAAGCATGTGAAGGTTTAATGTAGGATCCTACATTAAACCTTCATATGTTTTCAAGACCTCTGGAGGGTGGACTGTTGCTGTTTTATCTGAATGCCATGATGTGTGGATATTTCGGCATCCAAGGCAGTTTGCAGTGTTTATGCTGTACATGACGTCATATGACTCCGCAGCGACATTTGATGCAGCTTTAAGGTAGGGAGGGGGGCACAGGCGACGCAGTAGGGAAGACGGGGTCGCAGCACAAAAAGTTTGCACTCCCCTGGGCTAAGGGACTGATTCTATACAGCATGTGTCAAACCAGCCGATTGGGTTTATTTGTCCGAAATTTTTCATTGACCTCAATGTGGAATTGAGGGTGAAAATGGCCTGGTGAAAATGGCCTGATCGGCCACTTTGGCAAATATAGGATCGGCCCCTATGTGGTCAGACCCATGTGGGATCAAAGTAACCTAATGGCAGTGGCATATTTAATAGATTAAATGGTCAGTCCAAATGTAGGAACAATGTAATAGATTAACGGGTCAGACCCATGTAGGATAGTACTGTAAACTGTTGTATAACCCTTCTTTGTCCCAACCTCAGTGGTCTTTTGGAGTCACCATGTGGGAAATTGCAACCTGCGGCCAGACACCTTACCCCGGGGTGGAGAACAGCGAAATCTACGACTACCTGAGACAGGGGAACCGGCTGAAGCAGCCTCCAGACTGCCTGGATGGACTGTGAGTTGCAAAAAAACCCGCGCCTTTGTAGCATATTAGTACAATTTTAGTGGCGTATTGGTCCTGGAGAAGTGTAGACTACTTGCAGGATATGATACCTTTTTAATGGACCAGCATGCGGGTTCTTCTTAGGTGAAACTTTAGCGTACAGATTAGTGCATGTGAAGAAGAGACCTGTGAGATTCAGAAAGCTTTGTAAAAATGAAGAGACCTGTGATTTTTGGAAAGTTTTGTACACGTAAATAAAAGAACTGTAATGTTTAGAAAGCTCTGTAAACCCTGTTACATCTATGATGAACTCTCTTAGGGCCTCATGCAGTAAGCGTTGATAAGGGAATTATCGCCATTTTATAGGCAAAATTGGGTTTGAGATTCAGTAAGCGCCGATAAGTGCTTGATTTCGCCAGGTTTCGGAGCCGATTATTTTGTTATGGCCAGTCGGCTGCCGATAAGCCTGTTTTCGCCACTGATCGCCACTTTTTTAAATCGGCTGGATTCAACAAAAAAAAACAGCTTATCGGGGCTGATCGGCACTACGAAATTGAGATGTTATGGCCAATTTCTCCCGCCAACTAAAGTTGGCAGTTTGGAGGGGAGAACGATCGCTAAGGCTGCCGGAACGGCACTTAGAAAAAAAAAAACTTCTGTACATCAATGGAGTCAATGGAGCGGGGACGTATAACAGTATAGTACTGTTTACGTTTCATTGCTCACAATACAAACGTCATTTGCATTACAGTGTGGGGGCATTCCCTGCATTGTGTCACAGCTGACGTGTATTATTTGCATAACATTATACTTTTACATGTTTGCAGCATTTGCGGGTCACATTACTCATCATGTGATGATGTGCCAAGGGAAAATACTATACTCAACTCTTAAAGGAGAACCTCACATCATATCACACATTTTTATGAACTGAGCAACAATTATTTACATGATGTTACACATGACACACATGTCACACATACACCGTATATTCATGTTCCTTTACATTACACAATGCTTGTAATGTGACACGCATCTTTAAACGTTCATGTACATCTGTCTTCTCATGTTTACATCTAGTTTTGGGTCCTCCCTATTTTCATGACGTCACTTATTGGACGCTCAATCACATTGCATGTTTACATTGTAACCGTAGCATTACAAGCACTTCAACCTAACTTATACACACATGTACAGTAATTCAGCATTGGGACACCTTGTAAACTCATTCTATAGCAACTATCCTCATTACACAAATGCATGCATATGCACACGACTATTCATTGTTGTCAACATGTCACAATAACATGCCTAATTACACATGTTACACAAAACTTTTCCCACGTCAATCTCAGCCTTTTTGCCTAATTACATGACTGACTGTTGCGTTCACAAGTGTTACATGCATTGCACATGCAACTATTTATTTGCAAGCAATGTTTCTACAAAGGTTCACGTCACATCATTGCCAAATATCATCATTCCCTGCAGAATACACACAACAAATACTTATAACAAGAACTGCACACAGCTTGCCACAGAAGTACTTTATTATGTTAATGTAACACCTTGCATTTTACTATGTCACCTGACATCATCACATACCTATTTAAAGGACGCCCATTACCTGCTCATTCACAGCTACTCATTTTAAAATGTTGAGATTGTTTAGGAGACGGAGGAACATTCTTTTCTATGACATGCTTGATGATGAAGAGAATCATATAGGGCAAGGGAGGGACAGTGACAGGGACAGTCACGCGGATACGACAGGGACAGGGAGAGGGACAGGCCGAGGGACAGGTAGAGGGACAGGAGATCAGAGGAGAAGACAGAGGAGACAAGTTGTGCCTCGTCCGCGTCTGTACAGGGAGAGAACCCTGTTAGATGGGATGAGTGAGGAGGAGATTGTAAGTCGCTATCGTTTGAGTTCAGCAGCAATCTTATCTCTTTATCAGGAGATAAGGGGAGATTTAGATTTTTTCACAGCCAGAGGTCGTGCAGTCCCTGGGCTTGTTAAAATGCTGTGCTCATTACATTATCTTGCTTCCGCGTCATACCAGACAACTGTGGGCATAGTGGGCGGGGTCTCGCAATCTACATTCTCGCGGGCCTTGACCCAGTTTCTCTATGCACTCAATAGACGCGCTAGGAATTATATTCATTTTCCTACAGAGGCGACAGAGTGGCTGGAAGTCAGGACTGGCTTTTATAATATAGCAGGGATACCATGTGTGCTGGGTGCAATCGATTGCACACATGTTGCTTTGATTGCACCTAGTCAGAGTGAGCATGTGTACCGCAATCGTAAGCACTACCATTCACTCAATGTACAGGTGGTATGTGATGCGACGATGAGGATAATGCATGTGGTACCCAAATTCCCTGGTTCCAGTCACGATTCCTCCATCCTGAGGAACTCTTCAGTCTTCCATGCGTTCGAAGAGGGACATTTTGAACATGGTTGGCTGCTGGGTGAGTACACATTTACATGTTCTAACACAAAACACATTTTTATTTAGGAATGTTGGCATTGTACAATTTGATCACTAATGTCAGCTTATGTGTGCTCCATTCATTATAGGTGACTCAGGATACGGAATTAGGCCGTGGCTCTTGACTCCGGTGCTAAACCCTCAAACTGAAGCAGAGGACAGGTACAATGCAGCACATATATCTACAAGATCTGTTATAGAGAGGACATTTGGCCTACTCAAGACCAGATTTAGGTGTCTGGACAGAACTGGTGGGGCTCTTCTATACAAGCCTCAAAAAGTGTCTGATATTATCCTTGCCTGTTGCATTTTGCACAATGTTGCACTCAGGCACAATGTACAATCAGACCTAGCTGAGCCTTTGGTAGACGAGCATCCCACCCATGTAGCTGCTGAAAATGAACAAACAGCCAGTGGTGGCCAGACACGCCAGAATCTCATCAATTCATTTTTTTCTTGTAAGTAAAAACATATATGTTCCAAGTTATACTTTTATAGTTACATTATGTTATCTTAACAATAATGTTTTTTTATATACCCTTCTGGTAGGACACAGATGAATATGGGTTGCACACCTTTCTTTTCTCTGCTGTGTGCACAAAGGGATGTGGCACCGGTATGTTATTGTTGCACAGGTTATATAATCCCTCTTCAATTGTACTTTAGTTGTGTGTATGTGAATACAACTGGGGTAACAAATCACTAATATTTTAGCATTGTGTTGTTCCTTATGCTAACACAATACACATATTATGCCCATACTCATTCATTCTTCTAGTATGCTTACATACAATGTTATTGGTGCAGTGTAACATGTACATCCATATGATGTGTACACCAGGCTGATTTACATTTTGAATGTCATTAAATATACATGGTGTTGCACATTCAACACCAAATACACACTTTGCTGTGTTGTTTACGGTACTGAAGATGGCACGTCAATGTTTGCAATTTATATATTGTTCCTTTGCATTATAGGTATATCTCCAGTATGACTGATCATGGTATGTATATTTGCTGACATCTCTCATAAGATGTGCCTACCTCAATCTTCCTATAATTATTTGAAGTAAAAACCCTACATATTGGTTTTAACACAAATGTAACATACATGTACTTTCTGTATCATGTATATGCATTTAGCTACTCTTGAGCTTTCATGTGCATTGTATTAGAAAATGATTACTCACATTTCATCACATTTTATGTATGTTTCCTTATAAATTCCATTAATGTAATATAGAGGTGTTTGGAGAAAAGGGGATAACTGTACTTATGTGTTTACTTACGGGAGATCATTCATCACGGATGAAATTGACTGATCATAACACTCCATGCATGAATGCCTGTAATCACAACAATGCGTACTACATCTTAGATTTAGCAATGTAGGTGTTTTTTAATGCTAGGAATTAATAGTCAACATTAATTTACATTTGTGACATGTGTATGTATAAGTCACACGTGTGTGGATGTGTCCTACATGTACCAAGTGTAAAACTGTTAACAGAAAACACAATTTTGTTGCAAATGTTACTGTCATTTAGCATTTCTAATTTACCAATATGACAATGTTGGTAATATTTTCGCAATAGAAATCACGTCACTTCATCATTATCATGATGATAATTATCAAGTATTCTCACAATTGTAACGTCAATCACGTGCACATTAGCATAGACACACTTTGTAAGACAACTGTTTGTGTCTGTATCAATTTGTGTAGGATCCATGTATAACACCGACAAATGATAACACCAGCTTTATTATGGTAGCTTATATCATCATATTGACTATACTATGTATTTTTAGAACGTTTAATAAACACAGTAAACTATAGTTAGTTAGGTTAATGAAATATACACAGAAACGTACTTCATTACATGATGTTGATGTCATAATCAGAACATCATGCATTGTAGGGGACCACAACATCTGGCCAATAACATTATTTGCTACAGTCCCAAACCATTTTATCAACATACCCATGTAACAAGAGATTTTTAACAATAAATGGCTAGTTGGTTGTAAGTGTCCTTTACATTGGGAGAAGGAGTGGCTCAGTGAGTAAAGACACACACTGGCACTGAGATTTTAAAGCAGGGGAGTCTGGTTCAATTCCCGGTGTCGGCTCCTTGTGACCTTGGGCAAGTCACTTTATCTCCCTGTGCCTCAGGCGGCAAAAAATAAATTGTAAGTTCCACGGGCCAGGGACCTCAGCCTGAAAAATGTGTCTGTAAAGCGCTGTGTACAACTAGCAGCGCTATACATGAACATGCTCATATTATAATTATTATTATTATTATTATTGTTACATAGTTTCGACAGTCATACGTTCCATTACACAATAGAATTCACAAATGTGTTAGCAGAGTGGGAATGGTTGTTATATATAAAACACACCATGCCATAAAATGATAGTAGTCATTAAAGAACACTCAATAAAAATTCATGAGGCACTATTTTGCAACATCATTATGTTAATTAAGTGCTTATGCAATATAGGCATAAGGGTATCACATTTTTAATTGTTTGTTAATAAGCGCTGCAAGCAATATAAAATTAGTTCCATATGTAGTATAGTAGTCGGTGGCTCCTCCTCACAATCATCTCATATAAAGGTAGACTCTTCTGAAATCATACATTGATCCGATTGTATCTTCCCCGACATCTCTGAAATACAGCAAACACATGATGGTCAAATATGGCACCTTACTATATATGTATCCGTGACAACGCATTACACAGCTCTATATGATTGTGTACATACACACGTCACTCACTTATATGTTAGAAGTACAAGTGTACATCAGTATGTAATGTTTCTTTAAATTTGTAGCAGGCATAACTATGTATATGATGTGAACGTTGCCTTTATACTGAAAAATGTGCGCGCACATCTTAGTGTGCGCACGCACTTCAGGCTTGGCTGCACTAACTGTTACCGCATGCGCAAAACAAAGCGTACGTTGTGCGTTCAATACATCTTGAAAATACCATTAAACATAAAATCTTTATTTCAAATACAATGAATACGAAACTACATTCGTTCTAAACGAGTACATCTGTATTCTTTTTAAACAGACGTGTTTGGACAGAAAGGACGGCCGATAACACAATGCGCAAATGCAATACGTGTGACGTCATGTTAAACCAGCGTGAAACGCACGCTAACACTCCTCCCACTCAATTAACATTCGGCTAACGCCCAGTGTACGCCCCCACTGTATGACACACTGCAGTTACCGTTACTATAACAAAACATGACAGCCAATAGGCTTTGAGGCGCGCACGTCGCTTGGGGGCGGGACTTACATCCGTAATCCTTTTTAAGGACGCCTTGGGCCATGACAAGGGTCCCACGTCATACGTGGTGGACCCGCTTTTAAATGTTGCATGATAACAAAACAGGTATGTGTTAGAGTTATGTTAAAATGTTGCTAATATGGTTAAAGGGATAGGAAAGTACGTATATTTATTCCGTCAGCAATGTGTACTACTCTTTCAGGTTATACTATATTGTATTCGGCAACAATTTCTTTGTGATCGCTACATGTTATGCAGTCTGCAATGTTACGCTGTATCCACGCATTGAAAGTGAAAATGGTGGTTAAAAAAAAAAAAAAAAAAACATTTAAACGCACAGTCAACACATAACGGTTGTTATATTTACCATTCTTCTAGAATTAACTCATCGTCTGGCTGCAACTGGTCGCTCCAGAAATGCAAGGCATTTTCATCCACGCTTGACCCACCCGCTGAATCCAGTATGACACACATCTCCTCCATGAAGCGCTCATAGGAATCGCCACTGCTTTCTTCAAACAATTGGTCGGGAGGTAGGTTCATTTCTTCGGGTTCCCATTCCAATGCATTTTCAGCTGAAAGGCTTGGTACATAATCATAGTACTTTTGTTCTTGTACAATGTGGGTTTCAGGAATGGAGGGTGCAGATATTGCAGCAGGTATCGATTCACACGGAACAGTAGTAGCGGATCCATTGCTATTGGCATTAGGAATAAATATGCCTTTCACAACAATATATGTGCCCTCTTTCAGGGTAAAATGCTTTTCCTTTGCAATCTTCCAGAAACCATAGGTGTGTTCTAGCTTATCCTGCACACGTTCAAAAAAGTCATTAGTTGATAAAGTGAATCTTATTGATGAATTAAAATTCCGCGCATGCCTACGGTCTTGGTAATAAGGATATTTTGCTCGAATCAAATCATAGATTTGGCGTGTGCTCGCTTTGTGTCCGCGACTGTTCAAAATTGCTTCTGAAACCATGTACTTATAACCTAAGAGGGGATTCATATTGTTAACGAATTCATCAGCCATGTCAGAGTAGCACAAAAGATGTGTGCAGTTCTGTGTTCTTTGCTCATCAAAATGATTCTGCTCAATGGCTAACAAATTCCTGTGTTTCGTTTTCAAGGTCAACAAAAGTAACTACTTTTACTCCTTATTTCAAACGCCAATTGGATGTGTCCTTTTAATTGGTTTAACTTTTGTGGTTAGTGATAGGCGAATGTGGGAAAAACATGTATCATTTTTTTATCTCGTTTGTGAAAACATTCCTACACTTTTATTTCAGTAACATTGAGTTTTCTTGAAAAATAACAAAGAGCACTGTGTGAAAATAGTGCTTAGACAGCCATATCAGTAAATACACACACCTGCAAAATGAAATGTTTTTTTCCCACATACATTTGTGTGTGTATTTGAAAGTCTGGTTAACTACCTGTCTGCATGAATTTAAATACGTGTGTATCTATATATATATATATAAATATATCTCTCTCATAAATATATATATATATATATATATAAAGTGTATATTGTACTATATGTATAGTGTGTGTGTGTGTGTGTGTGTGTGTGTGTGTGTGTGTGTGTGTGTGTGTGTGTGTGTGTGTGTGTGTGTGTGTATATATATGTATATATATATATATATATATATATATATATGTGTGTATATATATATATATATATATATATATATATATATATATATATAGTTATATATATATATATAGTTATATATATATATATAGTTATATATATATATAGTTATATATATATATATAGTTTTATATATATATAGTTATATATATATAGTTATATATATATATATATATATATATATATATATATATAGTTTTTTTTTTTATATTGCAGGAGTACACACAACATATTGATGGCAGTAAGTAGGCCTTGTATGAAACCTATTTAAATGGTGATAAACATGAGTGAATTAAGTAATAAACATTTGTTTGCACCCAATAATGTTAGAGGCTCACACTTAGTATAGTTGTCAAACATTAGGCCTGTATTATTAAAATAGTGTGTTTTCACAAGGAAGCATGAAGTGTATGTTTTTTGTAAATACATCTATACCAGTTTAGATAGTACTATATATACACACACACACACACACACACACACACACACACACACACACACACAGTGTGTGTCTGTGTGTGTGTGTGTGCATATATCAATACATACTACATATATATTAGTATCAATTCAGAGATGTTCTTGAAACAAGAACACATAAATGATTAAAGGACAACATTACAATGGCCACCAAAGGTAAGTAATATTTAACACAAAATCCTGCTGTACACGTACAAGAAAGATGTTTGCAGTTAAATAGGTGCTTTTATAATTGCATGAAAATAATATGCACATGCAATGATTACATCAATTAACACACCCAAATGCAATGTTTTGCTGCAAAGTCAATGGCAGCTTCTCTAAACTTAGCAACTGGCTCCTGGTGGACCATTACTGAACAGACGATTAATACATCAATATTTATAACACTATTCATTAATTAGGAGTGTTAACATTTCCAAAACTTCACGTGTACAAGAACATACTTGAAAGTTTGGAAACAACACAGTCTTCAGCATACATACAATAGTAATTAGATAATCTGAAGTCAACAAAACAAGGCCAAAGACATATTTTGTGAACTATAAAATGTATTTATTTTTTTCCTTTTGCGAGCGAGTAACAGGCCTGCTTGTTGTCTCTTGAATTTTCCTTTTTTTTTTGCCACCAACTTTAGCCACAACAGAGCCACTTTGAGTGGCCTCTGGCACTTCACGGGCAGGGCTTGTGGCCAGTGACTCACCTACAGGGCTTTTGGGCAGTGACTCACCTACAGGGCTTTTGGGCAGTGACTCACCTACAGGGCTTGTGGCCAGTGACTCACCTACAGGGCTTTTGGGCAGTGACTCACCTACAGGGCTTTTGGGCAGTGATTCACCTACAGGGCTTGTGGCCAGTGATTCACCTACAGGGCTTTTGGGCAGCGATTCACCTACAGGGCTTTTGGGCAGTGACTCACCTACAGGGCTTTTGGGTAGTGACTGTTCACGGACAGGGCTTGTGCCCACTGACACATGTGAGCAAGTTGGTAGACACTGCACAAGTGATGGTTGGTCTGTTTCATGTGTGTCTTTTGTTGTTTTTGACCAAAAACTGGTCAGTAGTAACTGCTTGTGTTTTCTTTTTGTGGCCTCCTTTGTAGGTGTCAGCTGCTGAATTTGTACAGATTGCAGCGGTAGGATGTCGTCAGGAACCTGCACAGCAATGTCTGCTACTTGACCGGTAACATTTGGGCCTGGTGAATGAATATCAGAAGCATGTGGTGAAAACTGACCTGCATGAACAGATCCTGCCTGTGAGGTGTTGAATTGTGGTACATTAGTCATTCTCCAGTAATTAGCTTGTGTTTGCTGAACAACTAATGCTTCGAATGAGGTGTTGATTTTTTGCAACTGTTTAGGCACTTCAATGAAGACTCTGTGGAGATGTGCCAATTGTGAAACTGTTTCTTCCTGCAGTGCAATCATCCTTTCCAGCACTGTCATCAGGTCAGAATGGCGACGATTTTCTGCTTCCACAATTTTTCCCTCAGAAGCTACAATTGCATCATATGTGGTATTTGCTGGACGATTTGGCGGTAAAACAGTTTCAATTGGAACCTCTTCATGGTCACTTGCTTGTATTTGTGTGTCTATGGCGGCGGCGGCATCATCATCATCATCATAATCCTCTTCATCATGTTCTACAAATAAATGTACACATTATTAAATGGCATGTTAATCTCTGCTGTGTTACTATGTAATTCTACTGTGTCATAAGTAACAACTAACATGTTTCCATACGTTTTATAACCTCACATTAAAAACTACCTTGACTTAAGAATAATGTTTGGACTCAGTATGAAATATGAGTGAATGAAAACTTGCTGTAAACTCACAACTCCTACATGATAGTTAACATCACTAACACAATACATGTTGCCTTACACTTCATTTTCACTGACACTAAGTAATCCTATTTAAAGAAGATGTGCAAAACAAATAATGAACATGACAACATAACATATAGAAGAGCACATATTATATGGCCACCAACTGATACACTCACCTTCTAGGTGTGTTGAGCTGGCTGACCCAGGTGAAGACACTTGTTCAGTCTCAGGTGACACATGTCCTTCAGGGGCAACTATATATAACAATAACATAAGTGTTACATTTACATGTGTAAATATTGAACAAACAGTTATTGTATGTTCTGTATTTATGAGTACCTAACAGCATCATTTCCTTAACCCAAAATGTGTGTGTGAAAGTGAACATAAATAGTTGTAATAACAATGTACATGCCTGTGTACTTAGAACTTTTGAGTTCCCTAACATAAAACATACTATGTTCCTGCATTAACGCGTGAGGATAAATAGATAAAATGTGTACATAAAAATCATATGTTGTGTAGTGATATCAGTATCATAATGTACATAACTATCATGAGATGACCATTCACAATGGTTATCATGAAGGTTGTCATATTGCAAAAAGTGTTGTTTTTGGTAGAGGATATGTGTGGTACATTAATATAAGATGTGGCACACATGAATGTGGCTGTGACTAAACAAGACAACACATGCAGTGTGTGATAATGTGTTGTTGATAGTAGTTCAACTATAGATATGAGTGAACTAATGTGTGACGTACGCTTTGATAAGTAATGAGTTGTTGGGGCATTTAGTAGCTAAAGTGAAGCTTTCAAATGAGTGTGATTAACTTCAGTTGTGCTAGTCAGGTTGTAAGAACGGTATTCACTTCCCCAAAAAGCCTAATCAGCTACACCTTTCAATTACTTGAAACAGGTGAAAATGGTGTGAACTAAGTTGACCCTAAAATGAGGCTGTAATTAGTGTGTGTGCTGAACCCCACCCCCTCTGTTGAAGTGTATGCTGTGATGAGATATTAATTGCAGCTGCTTTAACACAATGGTAGATGAGCTAAATAGTCGTGTGCAGTTTTTAAGTTATGAAAACAATGACATAACATATGATACGTGTGCCTCATTATGCTGTCTGTATATGACTTAAAGCAAAAATGGACCTTTTCATAAACAACTATAGATGTGTTAGTGCAAGTGATGTTTGTAGGCCGTTGCATGCAATATATTTGATGCATGCTTAAAATAGGCAGTAATGTCATGTTTGTCGGAGTAAAATAAATAAAATACACAATAATATTATACATATTTATGTTCTGTACCTGTAGCTAGTAATAATTTCTCATTAACATGTGTTACACATGTGTACTACCCTGTTGTTCCCCATCTTCGCCCACCATCAATTGCTTCCACTGCAGCATGCATTTTGGGAATTCACATGTAAATGAGCACACAATGGCACGTGCTATATTAGTTACTGCTTTTAGTAGGACTACAACATATATGTCTATTTTGAGATATATATATATACAGAATCAGACATATACATATATAGATGCAGGTATGCTTATATTGTGAAGACAGTATAAAAAGCAGTGTAAATATGCAAAATAACTGTAAGCAACGACACGCCTAGTACATTAATATTTCTCACGTGGTGGAAATTGTGAGGGATAAATTCCTATATCACGGTCACCAGGTAAACCTTCCACGACGACGGGAAGTAATTTTGCCCGAAGCAGCTCCTCCAATGGACTTAATATGAGACGTTGTGGTGTCGGCCCACCTCCAGTGCCAGTAGCATGCACGCATTGGTGTTGTATTTTCTTTTTCAATTTGGACCTAATATCATCAAATCTCTTGTGACAATTCCGCTTGTCCCTCACATGATTCCCACACGCATTGACACCAATGACTATTGTGTCCCACATTTCTTTTCTGCTTGCTGAACTTGTCCGCCCTTGAAAAACATATAAAATATATGAGGTAAATTAATAATAATAGAAGCACCAGTTTCCTACACTGCTAGCTGTTCCAAGAGATAGCAAACATGCTGTTTTAGGTGTAATATGTAATACTAAACCTATACATGTAAGCAAGGTTGCATTCATATTGTATGCAGTTATGGCAAATTGACCGCCTGTGTTTAGTTGTCCTTGTAAGGCATGATAAAAAGCTGTGTTTCCAGACTAATTAACATAGAAAGATATTCTGAACCCATATTTGCATATGAACAAAACTCAGATGACCTAGGATTACATGTATTTGAATAATAAATGTAAAGGTACACTTACCTAGTAAATGTCCATATATACTGTCATAGTGCTCCAGAATGCCAGTGACAAGAGCTGTATTTTCCTGGTCATTGAAGCGAGGATTACGTGACTTCTCCACACGTTTCTTCCGAGCAGGTTTAGGGTCAGAGCTTGGCTGGTGCTGACTGGACTCTCCTTCTTCCAATGGAAGAGACTCCAAAAGCTGCCCACCAGCAAGCACGCCACCACCATCCACCCCATCAGCAACTGCGCCACCAGCAGCACTCACAGCACCAGCACTCCCACTCCTAGCACCAGCACTCCCACTCCTAGCACCAGCACTCCCACTCCCAGCAACAGCACTCCCACTCCCAGCAACAGCACTCCCACTCCCAGCAACAACACTCCCACTCCCAGCAACAGCACTCCCACTCCCAGCAACACCACTCGGTGCACCAGCAACATCACTCCCCTGAACAGTACGTTCACTCCGACGCGTACTCGCACGAGTAGCACTCCCACTCCCACCAGCATCACTCTTCCCACGCTTTGCGGGCATACTTCCAGCACTCACAAAAAACAGACAATAAATGTACAGCCAATCACACGAAACACTTCCACATATAAAACAAGACAAAGATGTAAACAAAACAACAATGGACAAAGCTCACCCAATACACAACAAGTCTCTCCGTCAATATGCAAATGTTCAATCAGCCAGCTCTGTGCGTCTCTCTCTCTCTCACTCCCAACAACACAGAGAATGATTAGCAGTACACGTTGCCTTTAAATATGGCGCGCAATCCAATACATGCTTGTTTCGCCTGATTCAGCAAGATTTGTGATTGGGCAACCTATCAGCACCCCGCCACGCACGCCGATACACCTGTGTGTGATCGGCTAATCATCGTGAGAGTGGGCGGATTTGTTTTCGGGTTGATTTTGAATGTATTCGGCACTTACTGCATACGGAGAGGAAAAATCGCCATTAACATGACTAATCGGTAAGCTTGCCGATTTCACTTAATCGACGCTTACTGCATGAGGCCCTTAATGCGCCATTAAAAGTTACGCAACCTACAAGATAGCTAATATAATAATATTAAGGATGAGCTCCAGCTTGCTGTGCTGTTAAGTTAAATATATGAGTTGTGCTCATCCTTGGATCTGGGGAGATTAGTATCTGTGTGTGGTGGCAACTTTATTACTCTTTGGGCCCCCATATATATCAAATTAATCCCCATTAAGGTTAAAGTAAATCTAGAAAAAAAGGCAAGGATCTAAAAGTCTGTGAGGTTTCACAGTAGATAGGGGAATAGGAGGGTAGATCAAGTGGTTTTTATCTGTCATCAATATCTATGTTCATATGTAAGTTTTGTGCTCTCTAATAAAAACAACAAATTGTTATTAGACCTTAGTCACCAGATATGAACTTTTTTACACTATTTTCGATAAGCTAGTATGCGTAACCTCCTCATGCTGGAAGCAGGGAGTGGGTGATGGGGTGAGTCATGGTCTATAGGTTCTCTGCTCTGTAGTGTATTTAGAATCCTCTAGTGCTGTAGCTGTTGCAGACAGGATACTGGCCTGGTCTGACCCTACACTAGTACTCCTTGTGTTCTTCTGTAACTTGTGCTGTTGTCCCCTCTTCAGGTATGAGCTGATGTCTAGCTGTTGGCTGCTGAATTCCAAGGAGCGCCTGTCCTTTGAGACCCTCCACGGAGAGCTAGAGAGGATCCTCAAAAACCTCCCACCGGTCAAGGACGCCGAAGAGATCCTTTATGTCAACATGGAAGACACTTGCTCCCCCTACTCTGATGATGATGAGGAACTAGGAGCAGTGGGAGGCGTGGATGCCAAGGATTTTGATGACCTCTTTTTGAAAGCCGGATCAGTCACTGCAGAAGTTCATCAGTCAGGGAATTCTAACCGTTATGTCATGTGCCCAGCCCACGAGACTACCAGGCTCCTGGGGGTAGCGGCATCTGTGGAACATCCACCCTTCATTTCTACCATAGAAGAGGGGACTTTGGAGGAAAGGGTAACTTCTGAAGGATCCAGACAATGACCATAAATGGACTAATGCATGAAGAATCTGCTCAGAGGAGGCTGTGAATCTCAATATGGCATGCTTAACACATTATCCGTGGCCTCTAATCTTCCCTTAGAAAACTACCTTCTCAATCTATGCTCCAACCTTTCCTGCTCCTCTACGTGGCATTAATCATATGGGAAACCAACTCTTCAGTAAAATCCTCCATTGGTCTTCCATCTTGATGGCTCTCCTTTCCACTGTATTGAGTAGTCCATCATTGTTAAAAGATGACTACATATCCCAGAGTGCCTTGGGAATGTGATCTTAGAGATATGTGACCAAAGACCAGATGGGCGTCCCATACATCATGACCAGTACTTAAGTTGATTTCCTATAACTCCTCTTGCAGTGATGTAGCCGTGATGAGCATTGTATATTGTGGTACGGATATTAGACTATTTAAATGACTTTGTTCTTACGATGGGACGAACAGGAGTGCAGCATAAAAATATAGAACATTCCTATTTTACACTCCATGAACTCGGATAAAAAGAATTGCAAGAATCCAGGACAATTCTGGAGTGGAGGTTCTTAAAGGAACTGTCTCAGACTCCTTCACTTTCTTTCTGACCCCATTAAGAGGAGATGTTTGAATTCGGTTTTCTCTGAATGGTTTCAATATCAATTCCAGTGGGAGTTTAAAAGTTAGACCAACGTAGGACCAAAGTGAGCTAATGATTGTGATACGAAAGGGTCAGTCCCATGTAGGTCCAAAGGGAGCTAACGACAATGATGCATTTAATGGGTTAAATGGTCAGCCCTAGGTACTGTAGGACCGAGGTGCCCTAACAGTGATGTGTATAAAGAGTCAGTCCCATTTAGGACCAAGTGAGCTAATGACTGTAACATGTCTCATGGGTTAAATGTGTATGATTAGTGGGTTAAGCAATCGATACCTTTAAATAATTTCGGAAAGGTCTCTGGCAAATGTATGTAAGTTGAGATTTTGGAGTTTGTTTTAGTTCTTTTATCTACCTGCCTTGTGTGTATTGTAACTGCATGTGAGGAATCCTTCGGTTAGACTGTCTGGTCTTCTGACAGAGAGGGTGTGAGCGTAAATCTGATTGCATTATCATGGATGTGGTGGGAAAGGATTCACAATAACCATCCATCAATCACTAAGATTTAACCCATTAAACATGTCCCTGGCATTAATGTGCTTTAGTCATTTTCAGGATGACTCCTTAAGTAAAACTGACCTTGCATCCAAGGGACACAGACTTCGTAACCAGTTTCTTGGACATGCAAGACCAAGTGAAGGAATAGCTGAGAGGTGTGCACAGGGAACTCAAGCAGGGAAGGATTCACTTCCACTATAAAGACCAGTATTATTTTTTTATGTTACAAAAGACGCACATTTGCACTATACTGTATGTATCTGCTTTTTGCCATAATAATAATCGCTTGCATTTCTCTGATGAAGGGCACCAGCAAAAAGGTACATTTCATATATACTTTTGATATTGTTTGTTGAGAAAGGGAAGCAGATCCCATCTGTCATTGTGTGCAGTAGGAGGAACACACTTAGTGTACCACAGAACCCCTCTGTCACACTATCACCTTGTTGTGGGGGATCTGACTTAGTGAGCCATAAGTCTTTTCCATACCTTCTATTACCCTACAATGGAACGGACAGACCCTGTAGGACACAGGCCCCCTTTGTCTCTGTCACTGTGTCGGATTGCAATGGGAAGGACACAGTAAATCAGAAGTCCCTTCTGTGGAACAGGGAACAGCTGTGCACTGTGAAACCAGTTACATGACACTGCCATAAACCGGTGTGTCCCTTTCAACTGCAATAATCACTGTCACTTGTCCCCAGATTTTATCACTTTGTCCCATCGTTCAATAGAGTGTAACATCATAAAGAAAAAGGATCCTTATGTTCTGTATATTGTGACATGCCATTCAATGCACATGTAAAGTGTCTCTAAAGCAAAATGATTTGTCATGCATCTGCCACTTTCGATCCTTAGAGCGCTGTAAAAAGAGCTTCCAATGCACAGAGCGTGTCACAGGTATGACCACGACCCACACACCTCCTTCTCCACTGCTCCCTCACCACAACAGGCCTGGTGAAATCCCAACAGCACTAGTGACCCGCTATTTGCCTGCTTTCTCAGGAGAGGGCGCCACTATGTACAGCTGGTGTGCAGTGGTCGAAGTGTGATGGTACTACAGGGTACAAAGTACCACTACTTTTTATTCACAACCCTACATTACCACTACTTTATTTTATATACAACCCCAGAGTACCAATGCTTTTTTATTTAAAGCCCCAGAATACCACTACCTTTTTGTATTTACATGCTTCCTTTTTAAACCCCATGCCAGGATGGCCTTTCTCAAGAACAAAAATGAGGTCAGAAGAGCATTGCCTCTGTGTTCAGCGGGTTTACAATTTCTTGCAATCTGTCACAGCACCAGTGCTTTTTTTTGCAATCCCTTCAGCCCACTGTTTCTAAGTATAGATGCACAGAAGTGGTGTGGCGCAGTGGCGAAACTACCATATGTGCGGCCTGATTGGCTGCACTAGGGCCCACCACCTTGAGGGCCCATTCTCCAAGCGCTGGAATGCTGTTTCGGAACCTAGTTTAGAAGACGGATCACAGTTCCGCCATTTCTAAAGACCACCCTCTCTGCACGCACCCTACCTGGATCCTACCGGTGGTCCCTTACCAGGTGGCGGACGGACCCCAACCAAGGGGTCCTAACACAGAAGTTAAGCCCCAACGGAAGTCGGGCCCAACTTCCACAATCACTGACGGGGCGGGCTCCCTCCATAGAGAGAGAGGGGGGGCTTTAAAAAAAAACTTGCACCGGTGCCTAATTCCAAACCCGATGGGGTAAGATATATTTGTTAATGGTGCAATCACATAATTGTATACTGAAAAATCATGTTATAGTGGTTTAACCCATTCACTGCCAGTGGGCCTGCAATGCTTTGTGCACTCTTGAAAATGAACAGATGCCACTATATAACGATCAGGGTATCTACATAATCTCCCAACACAGTGAAAATAGTTTTCACTGTTTTAAAGATGGTGAGTATCTCTATATACACTGAGAAAGAACGTGCAGCGCTGTATAATTATGCTGAATATCTCTATACACTGATAATGAATATGCTGTACTGTAAAATGATGCTGAGTATCTCTTACACTTATGCACTTAAAGCCCCGATATTGAACATGATGTGCTGTATAATGCTGATGGGTATCTCTATACACCTTTACAGCAACAAAATGGACATACACTATCTCTGTTCATAGTTATTAATCGTGAAAATAGTTTTAATTCATTTTATGGGACGTAAGGGACATTTTGGGACAAAATGACATTTGCATTAACTCTAGGATTGTCAATATTTTAGAAACGTGTACAATCATTTTTATGAATGTATATACATGTTTTTTGTATATGAAATGAAATATATATATCTTGATATTTTTCTTTACACTTTGTGGATAGAAATGCCTAAACATTCAAATAAATGCTTATTTTTTAATCGAGAAATATTAACCTCTTCATCTGTCCGTTCTAACACTGTCTACTTTAATCAGCTGTTCTAAACAGTTCCACTGCTAGACAGACTAGTAACACATTTCAGAGTGTATCTTGCGTATCACAATTTATGCTGGAGGACTGTGAGATGGGCCAGCATTAGGGCAAGAGGAGCAAGGCCTTCGGGAGGGGCCCCACGCTCCCTCCTCTTGGGACCGGGATCCAACTTCTGCCCAACTGGAGGAGCATGTGGCCCCCGGACCAGCAGGACGCCTCTCACCCCAAGGTAAGTGTGTACTCCTCACCCAAAAGTGTGTATATTTTTTGGGGTTTTTTTTTGGAGAGGGGCCGTACCTTCTCCAGAGCGGCTCTCCTCCTGCAGCGTCATGTTGCCATGACAACGCAATGTCACATGTCGCTGTGACACTGCAGAAGGAGGGCCACTCTTCAAGGTAAGTACCTCCACCACTTTCACCGGACGTCAACGTGCCACCTTGGGACCCGCACATCCCAATACTGGCCATAGGATGTGCGGCCCCAGTGCCACTAGATAATATGATCTAGCATGGAGTGCTCTTTAAAATATTTTGTCTCTATTGCGGTGATATGATGGGTCATTTGAACATGCCTTTTTAAAGAAACTGAATTTAGCCAAGTACTTTGCATCAATATATGTAATTGTTATTATGGAGCTGTTCTATGTAGCATAGGACAAGTTATAGGAAGCGGTTATACGAAGCAATATAAGGAGTTATAGGAAACACATATGGAGCAATAGGAGGAGTTGTAGGAAGTGGTTATATGGGGTTATAGGGAGCAGTTATATACAGTAATAAGCAGAGTTAGAGAAGAGTTATAAGCAGCGGTTATATAAAGCAATAATTAGAAAAGAGTCGAGGGTAAAAATATGGACTGCTTACATGTAGTTGATTAACAAACCAATGGAGAAATTGGTTTTATTACCATCAATATTTTATTTGCATGGTGTATATTGCATTTACAAAAATTACATTGTCATGAAATTTGAATCATATCTTTGTGCAAAATGATATTATTTGCATTGATTAGAGACATATTATGAGCTATTGAGACCCCTGTCCTGAGCCTGCCCCAAAGCAGAAACTGAACGCAATAATTGGGTGCAAAAGGAAAATACAGCAAAGACCATGGTTACCCTGCAATCACTCATCAATTCTCTTAAAAAGTGAGAAATTTGAAGAGGGATGCCCATTTAGGATAAGGCGAGGTCATGCACTGGTTTGAATGAGAGGTCATAATTGACCAGGTAGCCATCGTTGTACATGTAAAGTTTGTGATCGTTAGGGTTGTAGGACATACTTTGCACATTTTCCATCATCTTGTCCAGAGGGATGTTTAGCCGTCCTTCTTTGCTTGTCTTTGTGTCATACATGTAGAAGATTTCCTCGCTCCGTGTATTGAGAGCCCTAGTGGCATACATGACTCCACATACCATGAAGGCATTGGTCACCCCAAGCTTGTACTGGGAGGTGGACCAGGTCTTCTCCACTGTCATGGAGGTGGAGTTGAGTCTGCTGATGATGATGTTCCCAGCGTTCTCCTCTGTGGAGTAAATGACCCAAAGACCATATTCATCACTGGCCAGGTCAATGTCCTGCCAGACTGAGGATGCATAGGAGAATCGGTTGTTGTATGCGGCATTTGTTAGCGTCTTGCGTTCCACCACATTGGTGTCCACGTTGAATTTGCATAGGTCCCTGGAGTTGTAACAATTGTAATACATGGAGTTATTGAACATAATTATACCCCCACCTTGCCCACAGCTGGAATAATCATAGGTGCTTCCGTAGAGGAGTTTGGGAAGGGATTTGTCTGTGGGTCTCTTGTACAACAAAAGGTCATCGTATGTAGGGTTGAAGCGCAGGACGTTCATCATCCGTCCGTCTGTGCTCAGAGGGGCTACCCAATGCACATTCTGATTGGCGCCCAAAAATGAGTCCTTGCCCCATCCACCAAATTTGTAGGTGAAGCCCAAATAGTTCAGCTGTACCACAAAGGGTTTGCTGATGTTCACAATTCCTCCATGTGTACAAGTACCTGCAGAAAACAAGGTTATCACAACAGGAAAGTTAAATTCAGAATGAGTATAAGAATCTAAAAGCTCCTAACGACTAGACCTGGGGTCTGCAACCTCTCAAGGAAGAGAGCCGCAACACAAGCATGAATATTACACCCCCTCAAACACATACATATACTGTACACACACTAATAGGTATATATTGTATAAGCATTAACACACGACAAAGTATGTGGGGGGAATAAAATGCATGTCACAATAAGTCCCTACATTTAGTTTTTTTCATTGTTTTTCTGTGCAAAACTGTGTAATTTACAAATAAACAATACACACATACATACATACACAAAAACCCCCATACACATGTACAATCCCCCCAAAAAACACCTACACGGCCCCCACCAAATACATACACTCTACCCCCCAAATACACACGCACTAACCTTCCCCCCCCCCAAATACACACACACATATACACTTACATTGAGCCGCTCTCCCTAGCGGGGGGACGGGGGGGCAGTCAGTGTGTCTCTCATCCTCCCCAGTCAGTGTGTCTGTTTGTCTGTGTCGCTCTCCCAGCACCGTGTCCCTCTCCGTGTCCCTCTCTCCCAGCACCGTGTCCCTCTCCCAGCACAGTGTCCCTCTCCCAGCACCGTGTCCCTCTCCCAGCACAGTGTCCCTCTCCCAGCACCGTGTCCCTCTCCCAGCACAGTGTCCCTCTCCCAGCACTGTGTCCCTCTCTCCCAGCACTGTGTCCCTCTCTCCCAGCACTGTGTCCCTCTCTCCCAGCACAGTGTCCCTCTCTCCCAGCACAGTGTTCCTCTCTCCCAGCACAGTGTCCCTCTCTCCCAGCACAGTGTCCCTCTCTCCCAGCACAGTGTCCCTCTCTCCCAGCACTGTGTCCCTCTCTCCCAGCACTGTGTCCCTCTCTCCCAGCACTGTGTCCCTCTCTCCCAGCACTGTGTCCCTCTCTCCCAGCACTGTGTCCATCTCTCCCAGCACTGTGTCCCTCTCTCCCAGCACTGTGTCCCTCTCTCCCAGCACTGTGTCCCTCTCTCCCAGCACTGTGTCCCTCTCTCCCAGCACTGTGTCCCTCTCTCCCAGCACTGTGTCCCTCTCTCCCAGCACTGTGTCCCTCTCTCCCAGCACTGTGTCCCTCTCTCCCAGCACTGTGTCCCTCTCTCCCAGCACTGTGTCCCTCTCTCCCAGCACTGTGTCCCTCTCTCCCAGCACTGTGTCCCTCTCTCCCAGCACTGTGTCTCTCCAGACCCTGCCTGTCAGTGGAGCAGGGGGGAGTCCATCTTTGGCACTTGTAGCAGACACCAGACGTACTAACTGCTTTCGGGTCTTACCAAAGGGCTCCTCTGCTGCTAACCCCGCCCCCACCCTTCTCTGCCAGGCCAATCATCTCCTCTGCTGCTGACCCCCCCCCCCCCCCCGTCCTCGCTGTTGCTGTTGCTGCTGCCAGGCCACTCCTCTGATCTCATCCCAGGCAGCAGCTGGGGATCGGCAACCTACAGAGAGCCGCAAGTAGGAGCGAAAGAGGCGCATGCAGCTCGGGAGCCGCAGGTTGCCGACCTCTGCACTAGACCATGCCCCTGTAAATGGAATTAGTTGTATTGCCTTTTTTCTTACCCATCTGAGACATACTAAATGCATCTAGTAGTTTTAATTCCTCCCCTTAAAAAAACAACTTCCTATTGGAGAGGTCTTCAATTTCTTAACCCCTTTGCTCACAGCAAAATGTGTTACAGGCCCCTCTGGTACCAAAAGAGTTCAAAGTGCAGTGCGCTCTGTGAAGTTCTTTAAAGCAGATTGCCAACCTTCTTTTTATTTTATTTTCCTACCTACTTTTCATTGTATTTACATTTTTCGTTAAACAGGCCTAACACCTGCAGTAGCGTGTCTACATCAGGCCTGCACAACATACGGCCTGCAAGCCGCATGCGGCCTGTCTGGACTCCCTGTGCGGCACGCGATGCCCCCCACCCCCTGCCCGCTCTGCAGACACAGGAGGGAAGTAGCGCCAGCATTTTGACACGCTCCCCACCCCCTCCTGAGCCCGCTCTGCCGACACATTGAAGGAGCGCTAGCATCGTGATGCCCTCCCTCCTTCCCCCCACCCCCCCAACCCCCTGAGCCCAGTCTGCCTATTAGGGAAGGATCGGCAGCAGTTTGATGCGATCCCCTGGAGGCAGAGAGGACAGAAGGAACAGAGCTGAGGCCGGTCTGACTGCAGAGGGTGGGGGCGGGGTCTGACTGCAGAGGGTGGGGGCGGGGTCTGACTGCAGAGGGTGGGGGCGGGGTCTGACTGCAGAGGGTGGGGGCGGGGTCTGACTGCAGAGGGTGGGGGTGGGGTCTGACTGCAGAGGGTGGGGGCGGGGTCTGACTGCAGAGGGTGGGGGCGGGGTCTGACTGCAGAGGGTGGGGGCGGGGTCTGACTGCAGAGGGTGGGGGCGGGGTCTGACTGCAGAGGGTGGGGGCGGGGACTGACTGCAGAGGGCGGGGGCGGGGTCTGACTGGAGAGGGTGGGGGCGGGGTCTGACTGCAGAGGGTGGGGGCGGGGTCTGACTGCAGAGGGTGGGGGCGGGGTCTGACTGCAGAGGGTGGGGGTGGGGTCTGACTGCAGAGGGTGTTAGTGACAGCGGAGCCTGTTAGTGAGAGCAGGAAGTGAGGTGCCTGCTGCCAGGGCCCAAGATGGCTTCACCGCTCCTCCCCCACCCATGCTCCACAGTGAAAGGTAGGACACCCCCCTCCCCCCCCCCATGCAGCTGCACCTCAGAGCAAGTGGCAGTGTCAGTGTGTCAGAGTCAGTGTCAGAGTGGCTGTGTCAGTGTCAGTATTGCTGTGTCAGTGTGGCAGTGTCAGTGTCAATGTGTGGCAGTGTGGCAGTGTCAGAGTGTGTCAGAGAGTGGCTGTGCGGGTCAGAGTGGCTGTGCGGGTCAGGGTCAGTGTCAGAGTGGCTGTGCGGGTCAGGGTCAGTGTCAGAGTGGCTATGCGGGTCAGGGTCAGTGTCAGAGTTGCTGTGCGGGTCAGGGTCAGTGTCAGAGTGGCTGTGTGGGTCAGGGTCAGTGTCAGAGTGGCTGTGCGGGTCAGGGTCAGTGTCAGAGTTGCTGTGCGGGTCAGGGTCAGTGTCAGAGTGGCTGTGCGGGTCAGTGTCTGTGTCTGTGTGTGATGTGGAGTATTATATGTGAGGGGGAGAGAGGGGTGTGTGAGAGAAAGGGGGAGTCTCGCAAAGGCTGCCGACACTGGGGGGGGGGAGGGGCAATGGAACACTTGTCTTGAGCCCCAGGAAAGCACTCATATCTGGTATGACCATCCTCATATTTCCCCCAGCACCCCTCATCATCAACCTCATATCTGAGTTGTGGGGGGGTGATATGATGATGATCTGTGGGGGGGGAGGAGAGAAGATATGATGAGGATGATGATGAGGGGTGCTGGGGGAAAGATGATGATGATGATTATGATGATTATTATTTTACCCGTGCGGCCCAAATCAGTTTTCTTTGGAGCAGTTCGGCCCTTCTCACTTTACAAGTTGTGCAGGCCTGGTCTACATGGTAACTACTGCTGCTTATTCTTACTTGCTCCAGGATACACAAAGCTACCTGTTATCCTGATCTTCTCTGATAAGGCTTTTTGTAGTCAAGTAATGACACAGAGTGGAAAGGGATTAGTGGATTTAAATTTCGTGTTTCGGGCTCTTCTTTTAGGAATAAAACCCAAGGTGAAAACAGATACTATACTGTACAGTGTGGATATTTTTTAAGTTATCGTGAACTGCATTTTTTTTAATATACTAAAAATAAATCCTCCCTCATAATAAATTGAAAAAAATGCATCATCTCTTTACTTCTGAAAATGTCAACCCCTCCATCCCATTGAATCGGGACGTGATCCCTTGTAGTTCTGGTCAGTATGACCGCTGATAGAATACATGCCCTCTGACTGACCGTAGTTGACTGGAGGCGGCACAGGATTAACTTGGTTCTTCTCGCACTCCTCCAGCCGTTTCCTTATGGAAACTATTTCCCGTCGCACTGCCAGGACATTGTTCTTATCAAATGATTCCAGCTGGTTCACCATGATGGAAATGTTATGAATCTGTAGGATATTAAAGAGAGACAGTCAATTAGGTCGGTGACCCAGGTTTTTATCTTAAATTTATATAGCTCAAGTAAGATATAAAGATATATAAAACATCTTAAGTCAAGTACGTCCGAGGTTACAGTATATGGCAGCTAAGTGTCACAGACTGGAATTGAACCCACAAACTTATGTTTCAAATACCCTAAACAATTCACTACACAAGGGTAAGGAATAAACTGCTGATGCAAACTCGGAATATCATATGGAAAAAAGGGCACCAAATACCATCATTTATAAGAACATAGCATGGGCAGTAGAATAGGAAACTTCTGCTTTTTGCAATTGTAATGCCAATGGGGCTACATAAATGGTGCACAGTACAGCAGAAAACATTAGAAAATACTAAAGGATTTTTACATGTTGAGTATAGTATACAGGAGACAGGATATGAAAGAAACTTTCATATACATTATGGGTTTCAAGAAGATGCAGGAGGGAAACGTATTTCAGAGAAAGGGAAGTGCTAGTGTAGAACAAGCGGTCAGGCTGTTATTCTGGAGTGGTAGTCTCAGGGGAACTGTGAGTAAATACGTCTTCACTGGAAGAGTGGTGGATTGTCGTAGCAGCCTCCCAACAGTGGAGGTCAAGTCTTACACAGAAAGAAATAAAGAAATGCTTGGCATAGACGTATAGCTCAAATAGGTTCTGAGGTTAAGTAACAGATCGGAAAACTAGGTGGGCCAAGTGGTTCTTATTTGCCATCAATGGTGCTGATTTGGCACTAGCATGTGACAAGTCCTATGAAAACGCCTATATGTTTCTATAGTTAATCAGGTATACGTAGCTGTATTCAGTGTTCCTGGAGACAAGCAACAGCTAAACTTATTAATATTTCACAAGATACAAATAAGTAAGACCATCAATGGCCATTGGCTTTTCTAAGGAAGCTGATGACAAAGATAACATTATTTTAGTTTGTCCCTCTACGTTGATCTGCCTCTTTAATTAATTAGGACAGACCCAAGGTATTACTGGGCGGTACAGGAATAAAGAATACAGATGAATTAGGATCTAAGTACAGTATGTAGGGAAATAAGAGGAGGATGTTGACCACATGGTCCATATTTCTGTAGTCCCCAAACTCCATGTTGCTGTCATAGTTCTACTGATTTCCAAGAATGGTCCAGTTACCTCCACAAAAAGAGTCTCAACGAGAGCATTAGAACCATCCATGGAAGATCTGAGCTGCACCACCAGAGACTCCATCTCTCTGATTTCCAGCTTCAGAAGCTCAAAGTCCAGCTCAGTGTAAGAGACTCCTCCCATCTCTATAAGCTCCACCCTCCTGGTCAAGTTCCTCAGCTTCTCCAGGTGACCAGTCAGTGACACCTGGTAGCTATGTATCTGCAGAAAGTATAAGAGAGTCATTGCAGGGCTTTGGTTAAAGTCGTATGGCAACCAATTGGAGGAAAGTAAATTAAAGCAGCAATCAAGTTTTTCTTGTTTTTTTTTTTTTACCTTGTATGAACCATAGGAGCCCCCAGAGCAGAACTTTGGCACTCTAAACCTTGGGGACCCAATGATTGCCTAGATATTCCACAGTACTTGCAAGGACAAACAAAGATGTCTGATAGTCATCCAGTCACACCGACTCTCATGACCATATTATTTTCTCAAGGGCAAAAAATATTGTAAGTGAGCTTCAAAATGTAATATCTCAAACCATATGTTCCTGTATCTTGGGAGTACCAAGGTTAAAATAAAATATAATAAAATTAAAAAAAACATATAGAAGCAGCATGGATTGCTACTTTACAAGTCCAGTAGATATAAGGGACTTAATGACTTTATAGATATATTTTTTTGTGTCAATTAACGGCCAGTGGTGTGGCATTAAACAGAAGTTGTGTTATGGTTCTACCCCCCCAGATGCAAGGCCATATTCTGCTTGCGTCAGATGTAAGAAATCTGTGAATTAATGGAAGTTTATTACAGGTCATGCAGGAAGTCAAAACTCTTCTAAGATTAGGCAAAGTGCTTAGAATGTAAGAAAATGGTGGTGACACAGAGAAACAAAAAGTTTGATACATCCCATTATAATATGTGCATCATGTCTAATCCCTCCCTATAACTCCACCAATTGCTCCATATAAACACTCAATATTTACTCCAGAAAACACTCCTTATAACATCTACCATTGCTCTAAGTGCCTTCTATAACTCTTCCTATTACCTCAAATAACCGATACCTATAACTCCTCATATTACTTCATATAAACGCTCCCTATAACTTCTCTGAATCTCCTCCTATTGCTCCATATAATCACTCCCTAAAGCCCTTTGTATTGCTCTATACAACAGTTACCAATAACTCATCCTATTACTTCATATAACCGATACCTATAACTCCTCCTATTGCTCTGTATATATCTGCTCCCTATAACTCCTATTACTCCATATAAGTGTAACCCTGTGTAGTTTTGGGGTTATAGTTCTTTCTCCTCCTGTACAATAATCCCTGGTAAGGGCAGGTTTGCCAGGAGTAATCATGGGGCTTTTCCCCCACACACATGTACTGTGTAGTATTCAGTGACGATAATGTCATCAGGCTCTGTGTCCAATTACAGTGACACAGGGGTGGTGCCTATTGGAGCTATTTAGTTCACAGAACTTCCTGTATTTAGGCGGTGCTGCACCACCTATGAGTGAGGCTAGTCTGACCCAGCAAACTGCCAGGGCTCTGGCAAGTTTTGTGGCCCTCCCTCAGGAGAGCGTTGTGGGAGACTATTCCCCTTACTCCAACAGGGAGTAAGGGAAGAGCTAGACCTGCTTTCAGTGCCCTTGCCTGGGAGTGTAAGGTCAGGGACATCCTTTGGGTTGGCAACCTATAATGAGCGGCTGAAGACCGGCTGCAATGATGGGTAGTCTGCTACTGTTTGATGCAATAAAGTATGCTGTTGCCAAATAACTCTTCTTGCCTGAGCTTGGATTCATTCAAGGAGAAGATGCATGTAACAGGGGACTTATCCCTGTTCACAAATGTGCCTCTAATCCAGCAGTGTGGTGGTTAACTGCTGGTAGGCAATTAACTAACATCACCTGGCTGATTACAGGTGTTAGAAAAAGCCTGCCTCTGAGACAGGAAGGGAGATTAACTGGCTGAACCAAGGAAGGACAGATGTCGTGAGCAGCAAGCTGACAACAAGACAAAGGGGGACAAGATTCTAAACCTGGAGCCTGAAATTGCTTTAGCACACAAGGGTGCGGATCCAAGAGAGCAGGGAAGTTTCCCCTACAGCAGCCCAGCTAACAGTTAAGACTTTTCGTATAAGACTATTATCTATGTCTACGTATATTGATAAATGTCTCTATTATTTGGGCTGGTGAATCTCTGTGCTAACCACGCAGTTAAAGAGAACTGGATCACAAGTGTATATATACTCCAGAGTGGAGCGGATTTTGTTTGCTGATTTACATGTTTGCTGTGTTTAAAGCAACAGGCGCAATAAAGCCTTATTTTAATTTCACCTTAAAACAGTCTCCATTGCATACCTCTGAACACGTCTCTTACAATGCACATAGAGGTTCTGTTTCAGAGACTCCTCCCTACAACACTGGGGGTCTGGAAGAGATGGAGGCGCTGTACCAAGAGTGAATATGACTCAGCTATACCTGGAGAGACAGTCCTGATGATTTCCCCCATAACATCGCGGGAGACTCAGGAGTCCTGTAAGCCTGCAGGTGCACCACACTACACCACATGTAACATTGGTCAGTTTCCACAGGTTAGGGCAATATGCGATTTGGGTAGGGGAAACACCGTTACATAAGCATTCCACATACTGTAACTCTCCCTATTCACACTCCTCATATCACAGATAGGACAAAATAAGACCACAGCACCTCAATAAATTTTCGCTACGAGACGCAGAATAAGAACATCTCTCTCTGTGCCAGTGTAGTTTAAAAAGTCTCTTACTAGTCCTACCCATAGGTATTACATTCCCCTAAGTATGTCTACCCCTAAGTATCAGTTGAAACTATTGCCCTGACCTCCTCTCAGAGCGATGTCCTGTGTACTAGAGGG
The DNA here is from genome assembly GCF_040206685.1 of Ascaphus truei. NCBI lineage: Eukaryota > Metazoa > Chordata > Amphibia > Anura > Ascaphidae > Ascaphus > Ascaphus truei. The sequence goes on from NC_134489.1 coordinate 5,983,220, forward strand.
TAATCTTGGCTGTATTTACACATGAGCATGGCATGATGGAGTGTTCCCCCAGTGTCTCCTCTCTTTACTATACCTTGCTGATCTCCTGCTGGACACTTTTGCTCAGGTTATAATTTGCTATTTCCAGGTACTCCATGCGATGCACAGGGAAGGCTGAATCTGGAAGGATCACGGAGCACTGACAGACCCCCTCCTCATTAAGCGACCCTGTAGAGTTCTGCACCTGTACAAGGAGAGATACATTGGTTGAAGGTAAGCAAAACATACTGAAATGTACCCCTGTAAGCCAATGTCCATGTCAGCACAGAGTCTGGCATACTGACCATCTGCCCCAGATATTAATTCTCTCTCCCTCATATATTTGGAAGGAAGTAGAATAAACATTGAAGATTAAGTCAACAGATGTCAAACTCCAAAGACCCCAACCTATGAGATGTTGATGATAATGTCATTCAGTCAAAGGGTCAGTCCAGGGACGAAAGTGTACAAATGACAGAGAAATGTTTAAGGGGTTAGTCCCTCCTAGGACCAAAGTGTACTAATAGTAGTGGGATGCTTAAGAGGTCCTATCAGGGTGATTTATATCTTTTTTTTAAAATCAAAATCTGGCACGTATAAGTGTTTCTAAACCCTTTGTTAAAGTTTCTTGCAAGTATGTAGAGCTGAGACTTGGGGTGGGGGGAAGGAGTTGATTTACCCTGGCTGGTCCTTTATGTCTGATATTGCAGTGTGTAACAAGAGTGTGCATGGGACAACATGTTCCATCTCCTCCCCTTATCTTTATTTACACTCTAAAAAGGACAGGATTACTTAAGGATAACGAGCATACTTGATTGATGAACATTTCCTCATTAAGAGACCTCTACTAAATTCAACTGGTCTATTTCAAGAAACTGAAAGCCGACAAATATTTGCTATTAGCATGCTAATAAGATTTATTGTGACCGGCTATCAGTGATTAGACCTTTAAGTTACAAAAGTACCAATTTGTACAGGTTTGTAAAAAGCATAAACTAGTTAAGATTCAGAATAAGCGTAAACATCATAAAAGTCCTGATAAATCCCCAGAACTATGCTTTCTATTACTTACAGTCAATAATCATTAGTCATTAATGATTAAAGTGTCAGACATTTTTACAAAAGCCACTACTTGGTGTCCTGTAATATTCATTATTTTACTGAAGGGATTACATATGAATAAACTCAAAATACTCCTGACTTGGAATTCATGTACAGGCAGTCCTCGGTTATCCGACACAATGCGTTACTCAAAAAGGCGTTGGATAGCGAAACGTTGTAAAGCGAAACACGTTTTCCCATAGGAACACTGTTTAAATGAAAGGTTCCGTTTCCTGAAGGCATTTTCAATGCTAAAATACACAAAATATTTTACGCAGACAATAAGATATGCAGCACACACATAAATTATATAGTGTATATACTGTATTATATATATAATATATCATAATATATAATATAATATATTATATAGTATAATATAGTATAATATATATTATATACACATAAACAACTTTGCAAAGCGTCGTAAGAGTGTTGGATAAGCCGTTTTGGCGTTGTAAAAATGAATATAGGTATGCATTGCACAGCGTTGGATAAGCCATTCGTTGTAAAGCGAAGCGTTGTAAAACGAGGACTGCCTGTATACCAGATACATGGAGGGGTGCAGAGTGCAATTAGTTTGGAGCCGCAGGAACATCTGCATGCAGTAGCTTCTTAAAATTAACGATATTAATAACATTATTTTATATAGTGCCTTGCTCTCAATGGGACCCAAAGCGCTTTACAAAGCAGCACTGTAAATGGAATTTTACATGGGACATTCCCTGCCCTGATGAATTTCAAATCTATGTTTAGTGCCTGAGGCACAAGGAGGTTATGTGACTTGCCCAAGGTTACAATGAGCTGGCACCAGGATTAGAACCAGTGACTTTAATCACAGACTCAGTCCTTCGCTTAGAAGAGAGATAAATTACTTCTGATCTTTTCTGACATGCAGAAGAAGAAATATGTGAGATATTCGCGTTTCTCTCACTGCTCCATATACAGTACCTGCTCTCTATAACTCACTGAAAGTGCTGCAGGTTACTCTGGTACTGATAGGATTCAGGAGAAAATTATAGCTGGTGTGTAACTTTTGCTTTGTAAATATAAAATAGTGATCTTCCTGGTTTGTTAATTAAAAAAAGTACTGGAACTATGTTTCTAAATGAGAAAGTGTTTGTACACTGTATTTGTAAATAAGAAAATATGCGTACTTTGTGTGTGTAAATACAAAACTATTGGTACTTTGTGTGTGTAAATACAGAAGTATTAGTACTTTGTGTGTGTAAAAAAGAAAACGGGTACTTTGTAGATGTAAATTAGAAAGTGTTGGTACTTTGTGTGTGTAAATAAGAATTTTCAAACCGGAGATTCCGTTTGAAAATAAAAATGAGTAGTTGTGTGAGTTTGTAAATAAAAAGGTATTGGTACCTGATTTGAAAATGCAAAAGTGGTGGTATTGGGGTTATGTACAGTACATAAAGATGAGCTGTACTGTGGTTTCTGTATATGAAGAGCAGTGGTACTGTGGGGTTCTAAAAAGGAAAGCAGTTATAATGTGCAATAATACTCACCAGGGAGACAGCATTACTCTGGTAGACTCCCAACGTGATGAGCAAAAGCAGCCCCAGCATCTTGTCTTGTGTGACTGTTTCCTTTCAGCTCTGTGACACCTGCAATTCCCTGTTATAAAGGCAGCAACCCTCCTGGATTTAGGGTAAGGGAGGAGCATCCTGCTGGAATTTTGCCTCTTACCCCACATCTCTCCCCCCTCCAACACCAAATTGTTACTGACCTCTTGAGAAACTCTATTGACATTGGTTACGTAATGTTCTTCTATTGCTTGGTATGTAAAGATGTGGCAAGATTTACGTGACCGGTACATGCCACCTTAACCCTTCCTATGCTGGGGATCAGATGTCTCCTGCACATCTTCCTGTAAGGAGAAGGGGTCATCACAGTGAGAGGACCTGCAGAGCTGTAATGTTGGGATTTCTGTTAACCCCGTCAGTGCCGGAGCCCCTAACACATCTCAGGTCCTTTGGCACTGAATGGAGTTGTGAAAAATAGGTAAAGGTGCGCTCAAAATTAACAGTGGTAACTCCAGGTAGAGTATAATGGTGATTTTTAATAATTAGCCCAATGTAGGGTCTAAATGTGAAAAAATGCAGCTAGTATAAATTGATGACTCAAAACATCAATGTTTGAGGGAAATGGTGATGAAAAAATACCAGCGCAAAAACTCCCATAAATCTTTAGGATATATAAAACAGCCCATACTGTAAGCAGTGCTACATAAGAGGGTAACAGTGTTGCGCTATGAGAGATACATTGATACCAGATCACGATAGGATCTTAGTTTCCAAGGAAAAAGAATTTTGCCAAACTGCAAAGCGAGGTGGTGAGTGTCCGTACACAGAAGGTAGCGCTGGTAGAGAAGGCACCCGCTCCCGGCTCGGTGGTACAGTACAAACAATCACGTTCCAAGAGGAGAGAAAGGGAAGTCCAACCGTTATATGGCTCGCACTCCCGATCGTCACGGCAAACAAACGCCTACAACACGTTGAATGAGGATCAGCTCCGTTAGGGAATGCACCCGCTCCGGTCCTCACCATTGAACTCCACGTGTCATCATTGTCTGGGTGTAAGTGAAAGGTGGCTGGATCACATGGCCTACACCACAGCTGTTGTAGTTGAACATGAATCAACAGCATCTTCTAAATAGCTTGAACAACTTGCAGCGAAATAGCAAAATAGCCAAGAAAGCAATATTGAGCTAAATATTGTAACAAGCAATAAAATAGTGATACAGCACACACTCAATTCCAACGCGTTTCGTATTCACGGATACTTCATCAGGGATCTTAAATGAATCTCGGCCTCAGGTGAAACTAGTTTGGTGGAGAATGGTAGCTGAGAAGCTGAGTACTTTGGCACTCCACACGGATCGTTACTGACTGTCCTTAGCCCAGCCCCATGAGACGAGACTTGAGCCCACATGACGTGGAAGTTCAGTGAGGCACCGAAGTGAAGACCGCAGAATGTTTTTTCCAGACCGAAGGACAGAAAGGAGATCAGACAATCGCTGTGAAGTGCTACCTCTGCCCTCTTTCAACTGACACATTGTGAGTACATGCATTGTGTTTTTACTGTGTATTTTGATATTAAACTCGTTGCGCTATGGTACATTTTGTTTTCTTTTCCACTACTCTCACTATCTCGGCGGACGACTGCAAGAAACCCAGCTGAGCCCAGCAGTTAAAAGCTGCTTCAAAGGAAAAAGAGCCCAGCGGTGCCTAGCAGTCTGCCCTGAGTGACCAGAGCCCATCTGATTCCTGCACCTAAGGCTACGCTTATAGTGCCGGCGACAGCAACGCAACGGCGACGTCAGGCTTTGGGCGCTGGAAAAACAAATTGAGATAACTTCCAGCAATCGCGACCAAGCCGTCGCTCTGTCGCGTCGCGGCAATGAATTTGTTTTGACGCGAGATTGCACCAAATGCTGCGCTTATAGTGCTGGCGACAGCAACGCGATTTTGCGTCAAAACAAATGTATTGACACCGTCGCGTGCGCTTATAGTATGGACGGCGCGACGGCTTGGTCGCAATAGCTGGAAGTCACTTCAATTAGATTTTTCCAGCGACCGCAGCGTGACGTCAACGTCGCCGGCCCTGTAAGCGCAGCCTTAGGATGCAGGAATCAGCTGGTCTCTTGTCACTCAGGGCAGACTATCATCTAGACTCAAGTAGAGCCATCGCTTACATTTGACAACCACTCTGTAAGTGCAGTTATTTCAGCAGGACTTTCTCCCTTAAAAACAGACTGTTTCTTTCTCTCCCATGCGCTTTAGGTTTGTTCTTATTTAGTCTTCTTCTCTCCGGGTGAGAGATCTTACTAGCTGCAGGGAGTTCATTTCTTTGAGTGTCTATTAATAATCTTGCTTGCATTAATGCTATTATTTGCGCAGTTCATTTTTCTCCAATTATTTCTACCACACTTGAATATGTCTTGGTGATTGCACACAAGGCTTTTTATGCACTGTGTTTTTGGGTCATCCCAATTTTTCTTGCCTGTCTAAATTTCTACTGCAGTATGTATGTATATTTTTATATGTACAGCAACATCCAAGTACATAGCGCTGTGAAACATTGCTTACATTATGATATAGTTCTCTTGGGAATGTATGCAGCGTTAACCCATTCCCTAGTGAAACTGAACATGCTGCATCATATAATGATTATTGGTGAGTGCCGCATTGTCACTGATTTTTAGTACCATGGACATCAGGGGAGTCCCAATGATAAATGAGTATTTTTTCCATTGAAATATGTCTAGTTGCAAAAAAAACCAACACATTTTTTCTCGAAGGACTGAAATCACTGAGATCTCTAACTCAGACCCTTAATAAAAAAAGCTATGAATCTACGTCCCAGTGCTGGGGAAGTTTTTACTCCCACCTAATTGAATATAGCTAATCTCTTCTCCCATCACTGGGATCGACTTCATTGCTTATTGAATAGTAACCCTACTTTTTAAAATACATATAGTTACATTTTTGTAAGCAAACTAGACATCTTTCTTTACCTCGATTATTAAAAGTCCCCTTAAAAATTGTGCAGTGTCTCCGAAAAATGCAGTTTAGCAAAGGATTAAAGGTTCCTGTCGGCATGTAGAATTTCCAATGCCTTTGAACCCCAGAGCAATATAACACGTTTTGTCGGATTTTTTCAATGGATTATGAAGTCGTTTGAGTACAATCACAATGGCAAACATCTTTAATACGCGACGGAGGGGGAAAAACGTGCACATTTGTCAGAAACAAACTATTGAATGAGGCCAGGATGAAAAGAGAACGAAAATACAATGAAACGTGTTTTCCCCCCCTAAATCTTTGGTAAGCTGAAAATAAGTGGAACAAACTCACATTTATTAATGTGCTAACTAAACGTTGGGGGAGTTTTATTTAATCTGAAAGAACTGATTGGGAAATGCTGTACCATGCATAGGGCTTTATCGATATGTACAATGACGTTGTTGTGACTCAGTTTAATGCTGTGACTGATTACCTGGATTGGGTAATGGATGTTAAGTAATTCTCTAAGCCTGAGAACATGTTGTGAATGGTAGAAGGAATTTGTCCCCAAGTCATGCATTGTGTGTCCTTGGTGACATTACAGAGGTGTGGCAAGATGCATGCCTCACTGTGTTTGTTTTGCATTTAAGTTAGGTAAGATTTCCTTCTTACATCTAAAACACTAGAGTAGCTTATTTTTGATATCCCCCGGGTCTCCTTGCTGCAAAGTTGTACAGTCTATTTTCCTTCTGATAAATCATGTGCTGTTTTTCTTTAGCCCGGTTCTGTAGCTGGGAGACTTCAAAGATGCAGTCCCAGACCAGAGATCAACTTTTTGTTAAATAAATCATGAATAGGCTATTTGACAGCCTTAAACAAATCTAACCATGCAAATAGCGAAGATTTGTCCGTTTTCCTTTGTCTTGGAAATGAATTACAAATCTCATTTCTTTTCACTTCCTCAGGGGTATACAAACGGAGAGGTCAATGTCTGCCAGAATGAGGATGCATAGGAGAATTGGTTGTTGAAATCGGCATTGGGGAGTGTCTTGCATTTCACTGTGTAGGTTTCCATGTTAAGTTTGCAAAGGGTAGCACAGATGCGCGCAGTCTCAATAAATCCCCTTGATTCACAATAAGTGGTCTCCCTCTGCAGCTTTCACTCTCCCGTGATCAGCGGGGTAGATACGAAACATGCAAACAAAAAGAAAGCGCAAAAAAAGGGAAAAACACAATTAATAAAGATAATGATCTTTATAATAAACTTAAAAATACGTACTAAAAATCGTTACCTAAAATAAGGGTTCACATGAACCCACACTTCCACAAATGCAGAGCACTATCGGGGATACCCTGAATCAAAGCCCCAAGGTCTAATGATGTTAAAAAGTCCTGGGATAAGGCTGGATATTACCACAGCTTACATTGAATTCAAACAGGGACCGCACTCCACGCAAAGTAAGGAGGTGACGTCATCACGCAGCGGAGAGCGGCCATGACGACGGGAGCTCGGCAGACTGCGGTGTTTTCCCCTACTTTGCATGGAGTGCGGTCCCTGTTTGAATTCAATGTAAGCTGTGGTAATATCCAGCCTTATCCCAGGACTTTTTAACATCATTAGACCTTGGGGCTTTGATTCAGGGTATCCCCGATAGTGCTCTGCATTTGTGAAGTGTGGGTTCATCTGAACCCTTATTTTAGGTAACGATTTTTAGTATGTATTTTTACGTTTATTATAAAGGTCATTATCTTTATTAATTGTGTTTTTCCTTTTTTTTGCGCTTTTTGTTTGCATAAGATTGCAAAGGTCCTTAGTGTTGTTGTAGCAGTTGTAGTACATGAAATTGTTGAACATAATAGCACCACCACCATGTCCGCAGCTGGTGAAGTCGTTGCTGTTGGAACTGTTCTTCTCTGTGGCTCCCTTGTTGAGCAGGAGGTCTTCGTTTGTGGGATAGAAGAGCAGGGTGTTCATCATCCATGCGTCTGTGTTCAGAGGAGATACCCAGTGTCTGTCCTCATTGGCTCCCAAAAACGAATCCCTGTCCATCCACCAAATGTGTAGCTGAATACCACCCAATTCAGCTGAACCATTGATGGAAATATGAATCTACAGGGAGAGAAAGAGAAACGCATGGGTAAATATTTTACTGCATGCAAAACAATACTCATAACAAAAGATGAGAAATAAATCTCCGTATGGTGCTTCTAATTCCCAGGATGATCCAATGTTGGCAATATAGCCCAGGAGTCAAGGGTTAAGTCAAATCAGTGCAAGTATATAGACATGTGACAGGGCATATAGCTCACCAAATAAAGCCAGATATGGACAGAAAAACATATAACCACCCTCAAAATGAAACCACAATAAAGCCCTTATATAAAGGGACTCCTAGTGTAATCACTATGGAGAGGGATGGTATCCTGAACCAAAGGCTGGAGCCATGCAGATACCCTAAAGTCACAGTCACAATGTAGTATATATAGATAAATAACTCACATGATAGACCCCTTGAACTCCATGAGTGCGTGCATCCGTCCGTGGTGTAGATCAAATATGCGTGAAGAAGTGGAGGAGCACAGCTGAAAAAAGTAGGGCTGGAGGCAGTTTGAAAATTAAAAATGCTTTAATAGAGATGCATGGTAGCAAAAGCTACAGTAGAGGCAACGTTTATTCGAAAATTTGCTGTAAACTAGCCGGGTTACATTCTGGTTATGTGCTGGGTGTGTGCTGGGTGTGTGCTGGGTGTGTGCTGGGTGTGTGCTGGGTGTGTGCTGGGTATGTTCTGGGCTAGTTTGAGGCACGTTTGAGGCATTTCTGCATTGACTAACGACCCATAGGATTAACACAGCAGGGATCCCTGGCAGTCCAATTCAGTTTGAATGGGACTGCCAGGGATCCCCCGCTGTTAATCTGATAGGCCATTAATCAATGCAGCAATGCTGGGGCTAGTTTAAGGAAAGTTTAAAAGTTTAAGGCATGTACCCAGCATGTACCTGGGTGTTTCCTGGGTCTTTTGGGGAATTAGCCACTGGTTTTTGTTCGAATAAGAGTTGCCTCTACTGTACATAAAAAGGGTCCTCTAATGCATTTCGCGCTGAATAGCGCTTTATCAAAGAGCGACCTATGTCCCCGCTGATCCCCCTTATATGCTAGTCAATGCGGAAGTGCTTTTGCGCCAAAATTCAGTCAGACAGAATCTGGCTGAAGCGGAGTCCCCGTATATACTAGGGTGGCCTCATAGGGTAGAAATACCTCCGCTTTGAAAAGGCAAAGGCGGATATGGAAAGCAAATGTACAACTTGATGCTAAATCAATATTTTAAACAGATACAAGACAAACAGAATAACAAAAGGTTAATAGATATATTAAACAAAGCACTAAATGAAACAAAAGAACAATATATTATACAAAAAAAAGAAAATTAAAAATAAGAAATAAAAACATAATCTAACTATAGTGAACTCTAAATTTGATAAGTGGGGACATAAATACTAATACCCACACATGAACCCTAACTCATATCCTCAGTTATACATCTTGTAACAATTAACTCAATAATATGTAATGATATAAACAACCTATTAACTAAATAGAAAAAAAGATAAATAATCTTATAATAAAACTAAATAATGGATAACGAACCATATTATTTAAAGAGATACATCTGTATATATATGAAATAGTACAAAAAACAGGAATACTATATATATGTAAATAAACTGCAATTAGATAGACCATTAGAATAAAAAATACATCACAGCTAGTAAATTTATCAAACACATCCAGAACCCAAATATATGAATATATAAAAGATAATTCAAAAAATGATATATTAAGGATGTATGAAATACAACACTTTAATAATAATATAACAAGCCAAATAACCCATAAATAATGAAAAAATAAAAATAAAAGAATCACCCCTAATTTAACTTAAAGTATGAATACAAATCTAAATATAAAGACATAAGAATATAAAGATTGATCTAAGAAATGAAATGCTATTATTAAAAGTGTATTCATTCCCAATCTTGATTAATCCCATTCGGGTGTAAGGAATCCATGCTAAAGATCCAGAACATCTCTCGTCTATTGAGCATGTTCAGTCTGTCACCTCCCCTAATGGGTGGAGGAACATGCTCAATAGCCAAGAAGGTGAAGTTCTGGATACCCCCCTGTGCACAATGCAAAATGACGTGACACTGGATGTGTAATGGTACGATTTTTTTATGGCTCTAACGTGCTCCATAATCCTAACTTTTAGAGGTCTAATGGTGCGTCCAATGTAGCGCTTACCACAACCACAGTTCAGTATGTACACAATAAAATTCGAGTTACAGTTAATAAATGTAGACACTTTGATATTCCTTTTAGGTTTACATGTTTGGATGCTTTTCAATGGAATGGCATATTTGCAGATGACACAATGAGCACATTTATAAAAACCTTTTGGTATATTAGAAATATGTTGTGGATGATTTGAACGGAATAAACTTGGTGACAAAAAACTTGCCAATGATTTAGCTTTTTTGAAAACGAATTTCGGTCCATCTTTGACCACATGATGTAAATCTGTATCCAATTTAAGGGTGTGCCAGTGTTTGTGAATAATACCTCTAATGGAATCTGACTGTTTACACTGTTGTGTAATAAAAAAGGGTACCCTATTCTCCATTTTTTTGGTCATGTTCTTTCTATTCCCTTTATATTTGTAATTCTTTTTATCAATAAAGAAACTAGTGCGTTCAAGAGTTTTAACTGTATCAAGAGATTCAACAATATGAACCAGGTTCATTTCCCTGCGGCCACTGCAAAGCCTGCACATTTATGCCTACCACCAAAACATTCTCAGACACTCACAAAGAGAATACCTACAAAATCAATTATTTTATTAATTGCAACAGCAAAGGTGTCATTTACCTTATAAAATGTACATGTGACAAGATGTACGTGGGCAAGACATATAGAGAACTCAAGGTCCGTGTCCTAGAGCATCTGGAATCAATTCGGAACAACCTTGATACCCCTATCTCCAAACATGTAAACGGTATCCATAATGGGAACTGCAAAGTGCTGCATTTTGCAGGTATTGAGAAAATCCCCCAAGGACCACGTAAAGGAGATTGGAACAAACAACTTCTCCAAAAAGAATGTAAATAGATCTACAAACTCAAAACATTGAGCCCCTTAGGTCTTAATGAGGGCTTTATTTTTTCACTTTTTATCTGACTCAAATACTAAGAGAACACAGCAGTGAGGTTAGTCAGTATAACATATGTTAACTACTAGCAGGATCGCATTGACCCCTTTGGGCGATCCAAAGATGTAGATTCCATTCCTACACTCCTCACTAACAGGTTAATCTTGCCCATGTACATCTTGTTTGCCTCTTATGGTAGCCTCTACCATTTATACCTTATAGGATCATGTGATTTATGGGCCGTTTTGGACACTGTTATATAGTACCTATTATAGCTGACACCATATGTTTGAATATGTACTATTCATTCAACTTTAATATATCAGACACACACGGATATCCCTTTAAATAGCCACTACAAACGGGACAGACATAATGAATATTCATGTATTTACACATGGTACCCGCCCCCAAAGGAGGTATTTAAACCCTGAAACTGTGAACGTAGTAACACTCCTCCCCTTTGATGAAGCGCCGGTTTAAAACGCGAAACAGCTGTCAGGCTTGTTGGTGATGCTCTTACTGATGATGTCTGCCAGATCGGAGCACAACCCCAAGTAGAGCATGCTGAATTCTGCCTAAACAGACGGATACACGGTTGTATTTTTCATACTCATCTCACGATAGACGCATGACCGGCTCTGGTTATGATATTAACCACCGCATGGATACAATTTGACCACATTTAGAGTCATCTTGTTACTTTGTTTCTAGTGCTGCGGTTACACTGCTGCAGGCATTGCCAAATTAGCTGAATAGGAGCTGATTGTATGTGTCTGAACAGCCGGATTGACGGCTGCATTGCCCAGAGATAGAGGGAATTTTGCCCTATTTATTCAGGGATATTGTGACACTCTATAGCTACCTATTAAGGATTGTTTGATATAGAGGTTTTGTGTATGTTAACGACATCAGGACCTGTTTAATACAACCGTTAATGTATATTATTGGACTGATATACAGGCATACCCCGGTTTAAGGACACTCACTTTAAGTACACTCGCGAGTAAGGACATATTGCCCAATAGACAAACGGCAGCTCGCGCATGCGCCTGTCAGCACGTCCTGAACAGCAATACCGGCTCCCTACCTGTACCGAAGCTGTGCGCAAGCGGGGAGACTATAGAGCCTGTTACAAATGTGTTATTTACATCAGTTATGCACATATATGACGATTGCAGTACAGTACATGCATCGATATGTGGGAGAAGGTAGTGCTTCACTTTAAGTACATTTTCGCTTTACATACATGCTCCGGTCCCATTGCGTACTTTAATGCGGGGTATGCCTGTATGCAATCACAGCTTACTGTGTATGTTCCATCTATAGGAATTACATTCTAGACCCTCCCATATTTAAGTGGCTTTAGAGACCTGATACTTATACACAAGAGGTCTAAATAGATAGGTGATACTTACCACATACACCTTCTGCTACATATGGGTTAAGCATATTGAAGTTCCACCTTACTATGCAGATCACTGCTCTACTTTTTTAACACTTTTTATAGAAGAGTTTAAATAAAATTTTATTGTTTTTTCATTCCCTTTTTGCTACCTTTCTCCCTGGTGTGAGTGCTACACGCATAGTGGCTAACATCTATATTGTGTTTAAAGTTTTATTAGGCTGAGTGCAACATTGGGATGTCTTTTATGATCGCCTCTGGATCATTTTGAAAATATGTTTATGGTGATACCTGCGCTCCCCACAAGTTTCTACACACCATTCCAGATAGGAGATAATTGGATCTTCTCCTAAGAGGGTTGAGCAACAAAGTTTGCCAGTTTTCATTATATTTGAGCACTTTTGTAATTTATCACAATATTTTTGATTTATATATATACATTTTCACCTTCATAAGTAGCGCCTCACAATTTCTGTTTTTTACTATGCTACATAGAACAGCTCCATAATAACAGTTACATATATTGATGCAAAGTACTTGGCTAAATTCAGTCTCTTTATAAAGGCATGTTCAAATGACCCATCATATCACCGCAATAGAGACAAAATATTTGAAAGAGCACTCCATGCTAGATCATATTACCTAGTGGCACTGGGGACGCACATCTTATGGCCAGTATTGGGATGTGCGGGTCCCAAGGCGGCACGTTGACGTCCGGTGAAAGTGGTGGAGGTACTTACCTTGAAGAGTGGCCCTCCTTCTGCAGTGTCACAGCGACGTGTGACATTGCGTTGTCATGGCAACATGATGCTGCAGGAGGAGAGCCGCTCTGGAGAAGGTATGGCCCCTCTCCAAAAACCCCCCCCAAAAAATATACACACTTTTGGGTGAGGAGTACACACTTACCTTGGGGTGAGAGGCATCCTGCTGGTCCGGGGGCCACATGCTCCTCCAGTTGGGCAGAAGTTGGATCCCGGTCCCAAGAGGAGGGAGCGTGGGGCCCCTCCCGAAGGCCTTGCTCCTCTTGCCCTAATGCTGGCCCATCTCACAGTCCTCCAGCATAAATTGTGATACGCAAGATACACTCAGAAATGTGTTACTAGTCTGTCTAGCAGTGGAACTGTTTAGAACAGCTGATTAAAGTAGACAGTGTTAGAACGGACAGATGAAGAGATTAATATTTCTCGATTAAAAAATAAGCATTTATTTGAATGTTTAGGCATTTCTATCCACAAAGTGTAAAGAAAAATATCAAGAAATATATATTTCATTTCATATACAAAAACATGTATATACATTCATAAAAATGATTGTACACGTTTCTAAAATATTGACAATCCTAGAGTTAATGCAAATGTCATTTTGTCCCAAAATGTCCCTTAAGTCCCATAAAATGAATTAAAACTATTTTCACGATTAATAACTATGAACAGAGATAGTGTATGTCCATTTTGTTGCTGTAAAGGTGTATAGAGATACCCATCAGCATTATACAGCACATCATGTTCAATATCGGGGCTTTAAGTGCATAAGTGTAAGAGATACTCAGCATCATTTTACAGTACAGCATGTTCATTATCAGTGTATAGAGATATTCAGCATAATTATACAGCGCTGCACGTTCTTTCTCAGTGTATATAGAGATACTCACCATCTTTAAAACAGTGAAGACTATTTTCACTGTGTTGGGAGATTATGTAGATACTCAGTATCGTTATATAGTGACATCTGTTCATTTTCAAGAGTGCACAAAGCATTGCAGGCCCACTGGCAGTGAATGGGTTAAACCACTATAACATGATTTTTCAGTATACAATTATGTGATTGCACCATTAACAAATATATCTTACCCCATCGGGTTCGGAATTAGGCACCGGTGCAAGTTTGTTTTTTAAAGCCCCCCCTCTCTCTCTATGGAGGGAGCCCGCCCCGTCAGTGATTGTGGAAGTTGGGCCCGACTTCCGTTGGGGCTTAACTTCTGTGTTAGGACCCCTTGGTTGGGGTCCGTCCGCCACCTGGTAAGGGACCACCGGTAGGACCCAGGTAGGGTGCGTGCAGAGAGGGTGGTCTTTAGAAATGGCGGAACTGTGATCCGTCTACTAAACTAGGTTCCGAAACCGCATTCCAGCGCTTGGAGAATGGGCCCTCAAGGTGGTGGGCCCTAGTGCAGCCAATCAGGCCGCACATATGGTAGTTTCGCCACTGCGCCACACCACTTCTGTGCATCTATACTTAGAAACAGTGGGCTGAAGGGATTACAAAAAAAAGCACTGGTGCTGTGACAGATTGCAAGAAATTGTAAACCCGCTGAACACAGAGGCAATGCTCTTCTGACCTCATTTTTGTTCTTGAGAAAGGCCATCCTGGCATGGGGTTTAAAAAGGAAGCATGTAAATACAAAAAGGTAGTGGTATTCTGGGGCTTTAAATAAAAAAGCAGTGGTACTCTGGGGTTGTATATAAAATAAAGTAGTGGTAATGTGGGGTTGTGAATAAAAAGTAGTGGTACTTTGTACCCTGTAGTACCATCACACTTCGACCACTGCACACCAGCTGTACATAGTGGCGCCCTCTCCTGAGAAAGCAGGCAAATAGCGGGTCACTAGTGCTGTTGGGATTTCACCAGGCCTGTTGTGGTGAGGGAGCAGTGGAGAAGGAGGTGTGTGGGTCGTGGTCATACCTGTGACACGCTCTGTGCATTGGAAGCTCTGTTTTTACAGCGCACTAAGGATCGAAAGTGGCAGATGCATGACAAATCATTTTGCTTTAGAGACACTTTACATGTGCATTGAATGGCATGTCACAATATACAGAACATAAGGATCCTTTTTCTTTATGATGTTACACTCTATTGAACAATGGGACAAAGTGATACAATCTGGGGACAAGTGACAGTGATTATTGCAGTTGAAAGGGACACACGGGTTTATGGCAGTGTCATGTAACTGGTTTCACAGTGCACAGCTGTTCCCTGTTCGACAGAAGGGACTTCTGATTTACTGTGTCCTTCCCATTGCAAACCGACACAGTGACAGAGACAAAGGGGGCCTGTGTCCTACAGGGTCTGTCCGTTCCATTGTAGGGTAATAGAAGGTATGGAAAAGACTTATGGCTCACTAAGTCAGATCCCCCACAACAAGGTGATAGTGTGACAGAGGGGTTCTGTGGTACACTAATTGTGTTCCTCCTACTGCACACAATGACAGATGGGATCTGCTTCCCTTTCTCAACAAACAATATCAAAAGTATATATGAAATGTACCTTTTTGCTGGTGCCCTTCATCAGAGAAATGCAAGCGATTATTATTATGGCAAAAAGCAGATACATACATTATAGTGCAAATGTGCGTCTTTTGTAACTTAAAAAAATAATACTGGTCTTTATAGTGGAAGTGAATTCTTCCCTGCTTGAGTTCCGTGTGCACACCTCTCAGCTATTCCTTCACTTGGTCGTGCATGTCCAAGAAACTGGTTACGAAGTCTGTGTCCCTTGGATGCAAGGTCAGTTTTACTTACTGTAAGTAGTCATCCTGAAAATGACTAAAGTACATTAATGCCAGGGACATGTTTAATGGGTTAAATCTTAGTGATTGATGGATGGTTATTGTGAATCCTTTCCCACCACATCCATGATAATGCAATCAGATTTACGCTCACACCCTCTCTGTCAGAAGACCAGACAGTCTAACCGAAGGATTCCTCACATGCAATTAAAATACACACAAGGCAGGTAGATAAAAGAACTAAAACAAACTCCAAAATCTCAACTTACATACATTTGCCAGAGACCTTTCCGAAATTATTTAAAGGTATCGACTGCTTAACCCACTAATCATACACATTTAACCCATGAGACATGTTACAGTCATTAGGTCACTTGGTCCTAAATGGGACTGACTCTTTATACACATCACTGTTAGGGCACCTCGGTCCTACAGTACCTAGGGCTGACCATTTAACCCATTAAATGCATCATTGTCGTTAGCTCACTTTTGACCTACATGGGACTGACCCTTTCGTATCACAATCATTAGCTCACTTTGGTCCTACGTTGGTCTAACTTTTAAATTCCCACTGGAATTGAAATTGAAACCATTCAGAGAAAACCGAATTCAAACATCTCCTCTTAATGGGGTCAGAAAGAAAGTGAAGGACTCTGAGACAGTTCCTTTAAGAACCTCCACTCCAGAATTGTCCTGGATTCTTGCAATTCTTTTTATCCGAGTTCATGGAGTGTAAAATAGGAATGTTCTATATTTTTATGCTGCACTCCTGTTCGTCCCATCGTAAGAACAAAGTCATTTAAATAGTCTAATATCCGTACCACAATATACAATGCTCATCACGGCTACATCACTGCAAGAGGAGTTATAGGAAATCAACTGAAGTACTGGTCATGATGTATGGGACGCCCATCTGGTCTTTGGTCACATATCTCTAAGATCACATTCCCAAGGCACTCTGGGATATGTAGTCATCTTTTAACAATGATGGACTACTAAATACAGTGGAAAGGAGAGCCATCAAGATGGAAGACCAATGGAGGATTTTACTGAAGAGTAGGTTTCCCATATGATTAATGCCACGTAAAGGAGCAGGAATGGTTGGAGCATAGATTGAGAAGGTAGTTTTCTAAGGGAAGATTAGAGGCCACGGATAATGTGTTAAGCATGCCATATTGAGATTCACAGCCTCCTCTGAGCAGATTCTTCATGCATTAGTCCATTTATGGTCATTGTCTGGATCCTTCAGAAGTTACCCTTTCCTCCAAAGTCCCCTCTTCTATGGCAGAAATGAAGGGTGGATGTTCCACAGATGCCGCTACCCCCAGGAGCCTGGTAGTCTCGTGGGCTGGGCACATGACATAACGGTTAGAATTCCCTGACTGATGAACTTCTGCAGTGACTGATCCGGCTTTCAAAAAGAGGTCATCAAAATCCTTGGCATCCACGCCTCCCACTGCTCCTAGTTCCTCATCATCATCAGAGTAGGGGGAGCAAGTGTCTTCCATGTTGACATAAAGGATCTCTTCGGCGTCCTTGACCGGTGGGAGGTTTTTGAGGATCCTCTCTAGCTCTCCGTGGAGGGTCTCAAAGGACAGGCGCTCCTTGGAATTCAGCAGCCAACAGCTAGACATCAGCTCATACCTGAAGAGGGGACAACAGCACAAGTTACAGAAGAACACAAGGAGTACTAGTGTAGGGTCAGACCAGGCCAGTATCCTGTCTGCAACAGCTACAGCACTAGATGATTCTAAATACACTACAGAGCAGAGCACCTATAGACCATGACCCACCCCATCACCCACTCCCTGCTTCCAGCATGAGGAGGTTACGCGTACTAGCTTATCGTAAATAGTGTAAAAAACGTTCATATCTGGTGACTAAGGTCTAATCACAATTTGTTGTTTTTATTAGAGAGCACAAAACTTACATATGAACATAGATATTGATGACAGATAAAAACCACTTGATCTACCCTCCTATTCCCCTATCTACTGTGAAACCTCACAGACTTTTAGATCCTTGCCTTTTTTTCTAGATTTACTTTAACCTTAATGGGGATTAATTTGATATATATGGGGGGCCAAAGAGTAATAAAGTTGCCACCACACACAGATACTAATCTCCCCAGATCCAAGGATGAGCACAACTCATATATTTAACTTAAGAGCACAGCTAGCTGGAACTCATCCTTATTATTATTATATTAGATACCATGTAGGTTGCTATAACTTTTAATGGCGCATTAAGAGAGTTCATCATAGATGTAACAGGGTTTACAGAGCTTTCTAAACATTATAGTTCTTTTATTTACGTGTACAAAACTTTCCAAAAATCACAGGTCTCTTCATTTTTACAAAGCTTTCTGAATCTCACAGGTCTCTTCTTCACATGCACTAATCTGTACGCTAAAGTTTCACCTAAGAAGAACCCGCATGCTGGTCCATTAAAAAGGTATCATATCCTGCAAGTAGTCTACACTTCTCCAGGACCAATACGCCACTAAAATTGTACTAATATGCTACAAAGGCGCGGTTTTTTTTGCAACTCACAGTCCATCCAGGCAGTCTGGAGGCTGCTTCAGCCGGTTCCCCTGTCTCAGGTAGTCGTAGATTTCGCTGTTCTCCACCCCGGGGTAAGGTGTCTGGCCGCGGGTTGCAATTTCCCACATGGTGACTCCAAAAGACCACTGAGGTTGGGACAAAGAAGGGTTATACAACAGTTTACAGTACTATCCTACATGGGTCTGACCCGTTAATCTATTACATTGTTCCTACTGTACATTGGACTGACCATTTAATCTATTAAATATGCCACTGCCATTAGGTTACTTTGATCCCACATGGGTCTGACCACATAGGGGCCGATCCTATATTTGCCGAAGTGGCCAATCAGGCCATTTTCACCAGGCCATTTTCACCCTCAATTCCCCATTGAGGTCAATGAAAAATTTCGGACAAGTCAACCCAATCGGCTGGTTTGACACATGCTGTATAGAATCAGTCCCTTAGCCCAGGGGAGTGCAAACTTTTTGTGCTGCGACCCCGTCTTCCCTACTGCGTCGCCCGTGCCCCCCTCCCTACCTTAGAGCTGCATCAAATGACGCTGCGGGGTCATATGACGTCATGTACAGCATAAACACTGCAAACTGCCTTGGATGCCGAAATATCCACACATCGTGGCATTCAGATAAAACAGCAACAGTCCACCCTCCAGAGGTCTTGAAAACATATGAAGGTTTAATGTAGGATCTTCACATGCTTTTCAAGACCTCTGGAGTGTGGACTGTTGCTATTTTATCTTTTACCCATTAAATATCAAAATATCAGACATTATGTAATAAGGTACTGGCTCATTTATTGAGGGTAGCAGTGAGTTCCTCGACACTGTTGTATCTACAGACTCACCACATCACTCTTGGTGGTATAAACTCTGTCTGCCAGACTCTCTATTGCAATCCATTTCACTGGCATCTTGGCGATCCGGCCTTGCCGGTAATAGTCGCCATTATAGATCTTCTTGGAGAGGCCGAAATCAGCCACGCAGACGTTCATGTTCTCATTCAGCCTGAATGGGGAGAAACAGCGTGAGAAAATGCAGCAATAGGGGGGAAAGAGAGAATGAAGTAAGAGGGAGAAGAGAGAGGAGGAACTCAGAAAGAGAGAGGAAAAATGTAGCGAGAGCACAAAGGGAGAACAGAACAAAATGGTGAAGAGAGGGAGAATGCAACACAGGGAGAAGAGAGGGAGAATGCAGCTAGAGGGAGAAGATAGAGGGAACACAACAAGAGGGAGAAGAATGCAACAAGATGGAGAAAATAGAGTTACATAGTAGATGAGGTTGAAAAAAAGACATGTTTATCGAGTTCAACCTATATTAAATTTAATCGGCTGAGATACTCGTCCTATATTTATATTGATACAAAGGAAGGAAAACAAAAAAAAACCTTTGAAACATTTGCCAATTATGGGGCCTATGCACTAAGCAGAGATAAGCTACTTATCGCCTCCTTATCGCCAAAAAAGCCTACAGCAATTCAGTAGGCCCCAATAAGTCTGCGATAAAAGCCGTTTTCGGCAAAAAAAATTCCCAAGAAAAAAAAAATCACCAAACGAGCGGAAATAAGCCACTTATCGGCAGGTTTTTAAACTTGTGTTTTTCTAGTAGCCCCGATTAGCTTATCGAGGCTCTTGATTAGAGATTTCCTCTCAAAATCGTCCCACCAGGAAAAGTTGGCAGGAAGGTGGTGAGAAGCTGCAGAGAAGCGGCGAGAGGGGACTTAGAAAGAAAAATGCGCTTTTCCTGCATCTGATTGATGCCGGGAGTCTCTGAAGCTGATTCCCATTAATATGAGCACTGGAGACCCCGGCATGAATCCCATGCATTAGTTACAGAGTAGTTGAGGTTGAAAAAAGACGTACGTCCATCAAGTTCAACCTATGCTAAATTTAGGCAACAGATACTTTATCCTACAGTATATCTATACTTACTTATTGATCCAGAGGAAGACAAATAAAAAACCCCAGAGTCACATCAGCCAATGATATCTCATAAATTCCTTCCTGACTCCAAGAATTGGCAATAAGATTAATCCCTGCATCAACATTCTTCCCATGTTTACTTATTTGGTATATCTCTGTATACCTTTATTTTCTAAAAAAAAAAGATGTCCAACCTTTTTTTGAACAAATGTATTGTATCTGCCGTCACAGTCTCATTGGGTAATGAATTCCACATTTTAACTGCCCTTACTGTAAAGAACCCTTTCCTTTGTTGCTGGTGAAATCTCCTTTCCTCCAACCTAAACGGATGCCCCCGAGTCCTTTGTACTGCCCGTGGGATGAATAGTTAATTTGAAAGCTCCTTGTACTGTCCCCGAATATATTTGTATATAGTTATCATATCCCCTCTTAGATGCCTCTTTTCTAATATAAATAAATCTAATTTAGCTAGCCTCTCCTCATAAGTTACATTGTCCATCCCCTTTATTAATTTGGTGGCTCTTCTCTGCACTCTCTCTAGTTCCAGAATGTCTTTTCTAAGGAGTGTGCCCAAAATTGTACTCCATATTCAAGGTGTGGTCTTACTAATGCTTTGTAAAGGGACATAATTTATGTTTACTTCCCTTCCATTCATTGTCCGTTTAATGCAAGATACTGTAGGATCTTTTTTGCCTTTGCAGCTACTGCATGACTTTGGGCACTATTATTAAGCCTGTTGTCTACAAGCACTCCTAAATCCTTCTCCATCAAGGATTTCCCCAATGTATCCCCATTTAATTTGTAAGGCGCCTGTTTATATGTATCCCAAATGCATAACCTTACATGTATCTGTATTAAACCTCATCTGCCATTTACCTGCCCACGTTTCCAGTCTCTCCAAGTCCTTTTGGAGAGAAATTACATCCTGCTCTGATTCTATTACCTTACACAATTTAGTACCATTAGCAAAGATGGAGACTTTGCTCTCGATGCCAAAATCAAGGTCATTAATAAACAAGTTAAAAAGCAGGGGTCCCAGTACCGATCCCTGAGGTACTCCACTCACGACTTCAGCCCAACCTGAAAAAGTTCCATTTATGACAACCCTCTGTTGTCTATTCTTCAACCAGTTTTCAATCCAGGTGCATACATTATTAGTGAGTCAAATTTGCTTTATTTTGTACACCAACCTCTTGTGTGGAACCGTATCAAAAGCCTTTGCAAAATCTAAGTAGACGAAATCAACTGCATTAGCCTGTCTAAATTCCTACTTACCTCCTCAAAGAAACAAATAAGGTTTATGATCTATCCTTCATAAATCCATGCTGACTATTACTAATAATTTTGTTTTCCATTAGGTATTCCTGAATATTATCCCGTATTAAACCTTCAAGTAGTTTCCCCACTATTGAAGTAAGGCCCACAGGTCTGTAATTCCCCGGTTGTGATCTAGCTCCCTTTTTAAATATAGGCACCACATCTACTTTACGCCAATCTTGTTGTACTGAGCTTGTGGAAATAGGAATCCTTGAATATTAAATGTAATGCTATTACTGAAGTTAACTCCTTGAGAACTCTTGGATGTATGTCACCGGGGCCAGGTGCCTTATTTACTTTAATATTTTAAAAGCCGCTTATGAACTTCTTCCTCAGTTAACCAATTGTTCATTAATATGGAGATTGTGGCTTCCTCCTGCGGCACTGCTATTGAACATGATTCTTCCCTGGTAAACACAGAGGCAAAGAATTTGTTTAATACCTCTGCTTTTTCCTTATCTCCAACAATCTGCCTGCCCATCTCACACTGAAAGGGTCCAATACAGTATTTGCTTTTCTCGTTTTTGTTATTAAGGTACTTAAAGAACTTTTTGGGGTTGATCTTACTTTCTATTGCAATCCTTTTTTCATTATCCATTTTTGCTAATTTGATTGCCCTTTTGCAATTTTTGTTACATTCCTTATAATTCTGATACGATGTCTCTGTCCCTTCTGACTTAAAGAATCTAAACGCCTTCCTCTTCTTGTCCATTTCCTCCCCTACCTGTTTATTTAGCCACATTGGTTTTAACTTATTTCTTTTATACTTATTACCCAAGGGTATAACTGATAAGTGTGCTTTTCTAACAATGTTTTAAAGACTGCCCATTTATCTTCTACATTTTCCCTGCTAAAACATCATCCCAATGTATTACAAGCACCTAAACACCACAATTCAATAAATAACAACAATAGCCAACAAATCAATTAATTAATAAAACCAATAGCCCATTCATCAATTAAAACCAGAAGCCAACAAAAGAAATATTTAAATAAAAATGCTAAACAATCGGAAAAATAAATAAAAACAAGTCATCAAAATTACAAACAATTAATCCAAACAATAAACAGAAATAGTTATTTTTTCCTATCAATTGAAAACAAGCATTTGCCAAAAAAGCATTGTCTGTCACTGTATTTATCTGTAGCCTATAGGGGCACAGACGAATACATCATCGGTCAATAAGCAATGAACAACATAAAAATAAAAAAACTACATCTACATATATTCAATTTTTTTCTTACCTTTTGAAACGTTGGCCCACCAGATCCCGGCATATAAGGAAGCTCTCGTACCGCGACATCAAAGTCAATCCAACGCCATCCACCTTGAAGGTCCAGAACAGGTAACTAAAGTCTTCTTTCTTTTATCTTCTATCACCTTCTTCTCTCTTCATCTGTTATTATTTCTTTAATCTTCTATCTACATCTGTCAATCCATAACCCCATGGTAAAACAACACGATGTTGCCTCGTCGGCATTTTGAGGTAAAAAGAGACGCCAAGGCCTTATATATGGCCTGCGACGTCACATTTTCAGGCCAGATGGTCCAGCTCCAATCTGATTAGACGCTGTATCATGTGCCTGCCTCTTTTTTGTTTTTGGTTAAGGATGTGACGTCATCACCAAGGGAGGTACGTCACATCCTTCAAACCACATGGCTACTATATCACATGGTATTACAGCCAATGGGATTGAAGACAATCACATTGGTTGCTGTACCATACTGTATGATAGGTTACATTAGTTCTAAAGGATTTGACGTCACTTTAAGGGATGATGTCACATCCTTTTGTCATGTGGTTTGAAGGATGTGACGTACCTTCCTTGGAGATGACGTCATATCCTTCACCAAAAAAAAAAAAAAAAGAGGCGGGCACATGATAAAGCGTCCAATCAGATTGGAGCTGTACCATCTGACCTGAAAATGTTATGTCACAGGTCAAATATAAGGCTTTGATGTCTCATTTTACCTCAAGAAACCGACGAGACAACATTGTGTTGTGGATTTACCATGGGGTTATGAATTGACAGATGAAGATAGAAGATTAAAGAAAATTAAGAAATAATGACAGTTGAAGATAGGTGATAGAAGATAAAAGAAAGAAGAATTTTGCTACCTGTTCTGGATCTTCAAGGTGGATGGCGTTGGATTGACTTTGATGACATCGGGGTACGAGAGCTTCCTGAAACGCCGGGATTCGGAGGGTCAACGCTTCTATAGGTAAGAAAAATATTGGAAAAAAATTACATCTATATACATTCAAGTTTGTTCATTTTTTTATTTTATTTTTATGTTTTTCATTGCCCATTGCTGATAATGTATTAATCTGTGCCCGTTTAGGGTACAGATAAATACAGTAACAGTCAATGCATTGTTTTGGCAATAGCCTTTTTTCTATTGATTGTTGTTTATTATTTGTCTGTTTATTGTTTTGCTTAAATTGTTTGTAATTT
This sequence comes from Ascaphus truei, assembly GCF_040206685.1. Classification (NCBI taxonomy): domain Eukaryota; kingdom Metazoa; phylum Chordata; class Amphibia; order Anura; family Ascaphidae; genus Ascaphus; species Ascaphus truei. The sequence continues at coordinate 6,007,222 of NC_134489.1, forward strand.
GGATGGTTTGTTTTGATTTCATTTTCCTATTGTTTATTGTTTTTATTACAACATTTTTTGTGTTGGCTACTGGTTTTATGAATTATGAATTTATGAATTAATTGATTTGTTGGCTACTGGTTAAAATGAATTTATTGTTTTGTTGTCTATTGTTTAAAATTAATTAATTAATTAATTGATTTGTTGGCTAATGCTTTTATTTATTGAATTGCGGTATTTAGGTGCTTGTGTATATGTTTTATTATTGTGTATTTTTGTCATTCATGCTTTTTGATTAGGGTGACCATTGGCTGCTATAGTGGCTTATCATGCCCATATTATACGGGCATGATGTACCACTATGCCAATCAATGGGTACAGGGTGTGACTAGTGGTCCCGGGGTGGGTGGTTAGGCTTCCCGGTGGGTAGCGGGGGAGGGTGGGTTAACCACTTAATTACTATAGCGGTTATTAACCGCTAAGGTGATTAAGGGGTTAAAGACCATTACATTGTATTTTTTCATGTATTCTTGCTGGCATCGGAGGACATGGACCTGCAGTATGCTGACGAGGATGCCCTTCATGATGACAGGGCTAAGTAGAAAGGTTTATTTAGTTTATTTATGCTGGCTGGCTAATGTTTGTTTTAATAATGGGCAAATGAGCTATTATCCATATATGGATAATAGTTATTTTGCCAATTACTCACCCCCTCAGCCCTCAATAAACCTGCTATTGTGCCTTAACCCCTTAATTGCCTTTGCGACTATCTGCTAAAGTAATGAAGCTGCTTTCATGTAATTTGTATTAATAGTGTGCGGAAGCAGGGGGTCTCCTGAGATGAACGCATTGATTTCAGTCTTGGGGACCCCCTGCTTCACGAGTTACAGGCCCAGATATGGGGTGCCGGTATCTCCATTATTTAAATCCCCCGGTCACGTGGTGCGGATGATTTAAAAATGGCGGCGATACCGCCACCCGATGCCCCCTACCAGGGTCTGTAACTCCTGTTACTCGGGAAGCAGGGGGTCACCGAGGTTGAAATCAAAACGCTTCATCTACGGTAACAAATTTGTTTCATTTTTTATTGGGGTATTAATACTAGTGTATTGCAGCAGGGGGTCTCCTTAGCAGAACCGCGTTGATTTAAGGTCCGGGGACCTCCTGCTTCCCGAGATACAGGCCCCGTTATGGGGTGCCAGTATCTCCTATGTATTTAAATGTCCCACGTCACGTGACTGTGGGAATAAAATGCATAGGTGATACCGGAACCCCATAACGGGGCCTGTATCTCGGGAAGCAGGGGTCCTCGGACCCCAAATCAATGTGGTTATGCTCCGGAGACCCCCTGCTACAATACACTAGTATAACATTTTATATTAAAAATGTTAGATCTCTGGAGAGATTTGCGCAGGGACTCACCCTGCTGCAGAAAGAAATCGCCGGGTGAGTCCTTTTCAGCGAGGCAATCAGGACGTCGCCGGCTACTCGCCAGTTTAGCAAATGTTTCTATCACTGGTATTCTGGGCTTTATGCATAACGTGATAGCAACACTGTATAAAATGGCAATTTATACAGTACAGAGATTTTTTTTTTATCAGCGCTTAGTGTATAGGCCCCTATATCTTAGAAGAGAAGAATTGAAGAAAACCGAGCACCACTTCCAAGCAGGTAGAAATTAGTCAGGCAGAGAGAGTACCCATGATGAAAAAATAATCAAAAATATTGGATCATATAAAAAAAAAGCAGCATATTAGGGCAAGAAAGCCCACACCTACGCGTTTCGAGCATTAGCTCTTTATCAAGGTGAAGAAAATATTACTCACCGGGGTGTATACAGGCATACCCCGGTTTAAGGACACTCACTTTAAGTACACTCACAAGTAAGGACATACCGCCCAATAGGCAAACGGCAGCTCGCACATGCGCCTGTCAGCACGTCCTGAACAGCAATACCGGCTCCCTACCTGTACCGAAGCTGTGCGCAAGCAGGGAGACTATAGAGCCTGTTACACATGCGTTATTTACATCAGTTATGCACGTAGATGACGATTGCAGTACAGTACATGCATCGATAAGTGGGGAAAAGGTAGAGCTTCACTTTAAGCACACTTTTGCTTTACATACATGCTCCGGTCCCATTGCATACATTAATGCGGGGTATGGCTGTAAGTACCTGCTCTGTGCACTGTAACCTCCAATCCCGTCTCCTTCTTGGAGTGTCAAAATTGACGCGGGAGCTGTGACATCAGCGCGCAGAGGCAGAGAATGACAATAGCAAAACTTTATTAACACACAACATAAAAACACTGAAGACTGAGAAAATGCTTATTGGGGTATCTAAATGCTTAGCAGTCACACAATTTACCTCTAGTGTCACTAGATCCAAAATCCAAATCAAATCCTTCATCAATTGTAATACCACATTCGTAATTTATTTATTAAACTGCGGATGTGGTAAACAATATATGGGTCGAACCACAGGGCCCTAAAGGTCCGCATTATGGAGCACTTGTGCCTCATTAGTAAAAATGATCTCACTCATCCAGTTTCACAACATTTCTCAAACTGTAGTCTGGGCAGTGAAGACTCATTTACTTCTATGGGCATTGAACATATTCCAAATCCTGTTAGAGGAGGCAATAGAACAAAAATATTGGACAAAAGTGATCTTTTTTGGATTTTTACTTTAAAGACTAGATTACCCCAAGGCTTAAAGTCAGACTGGGATCTTGGTCCGTTCCTACATTGATGGTCTCCATTTACACATGCATACATTTATTGCTTGATCATTTATAGTTAGGAGTTATACATGTATGCAAATATTAATATTACTGTTTGTTCTTTCAGGACTATCCAATTTTCCTTGGAGCTATTTAAATAGATTTAAGAGATTATTTAATTCTGGCAAAATGATCAATGTAAATATCACTTAAGTAATGATATCGTTATATTATTAATTATTAAAGTTTATATATTATTTTCCATTTATTTTTATATAGCTCACTCAATCATTCTTTCTTTTTGCTATTATCGGTATACTTAAGCACATATACTATTCTTTTTACAAGCATACTTGCTATCTTTGTCTCCTTGACTTATCAGTCATGTTGCTGTGATTTACACAAAGCGATATAATGTTTCGTCAGGGAATTGCTTGTATTGAATGTTTATTATCATTGCTTATAATTTTGAATGTTAGTTAATTAATTTGACCTATTTTCTGTTATTTGTCATAGTTTTTAACCCCAATAAGCATTTTCTCAGCCGTAGTTTTAGTGTTTTTATGTTTTGTGTTAATAAAGTTTTGCTATTGTTATTCTCTGCCTCTGCGCGCTGATGTCACAGCTCCCACGTCACAGCTCCCGCGGTATTGGAGTGCACAGAACAGGTACTTATACACCCCGGTGAGTAATATTTTCTTCACCTTGATAAAGAGCTAATGCTCGAAACGCGTAGGTGTGGGTTTTCTTGCCCTAATATGCTGCTTTTTTATATGATCCAAGAAATGTGATAATTTGTTCATCATGGGTACGCTCTCTGCCTGACTAATTTCTACCTGCTTGGAAGTGGTGCTCGGTTTTCTTCAATTCTTCTCATGTATGCTGTGAAAACGGAAACACACCTCATACCCCAGGACGAAGGTATTTATTCATCAGGACGCTGCACACAAAGTGAGTTCTTGGCTTTCATTTTATACACCACTTATAGCAATTATTCCAGCTAATTCGAATATTTGTGGGACTTTGATGTTCTTCTGGAGGTGTATTTAAAATTATTATGATACCAGAGCGGGATTCCATCTGAGGACTGTTTGATATTGTGAGCTAATCAAGCATTTTGGCCTAAGGCTTTTAGAGCACCACACAATTTTTGTGATACCGCCCCTACAGTATATCTTATATGGTGAAAAAGAGGGAGAGAGAGAGGGAGAAAATGCAGTAAAAGAGAGAAGATAGAAAAAGAGAAAGCATGCAGCAACAGGGAGAAGAGAGAAAGAGGCAGAGAGAAAACACAACAAAAGAAGTACAGAAATGAGAAAAACCAACAAGAGGGGGGAGGTAGAGACGGAGAGAAAGCAGCAGGAGCGAGTAGAAAGAGAGGGACAAAAAAGCACGGAGGGAAAATGCAACAAAAAAGGGAGAAGAGTGCGTGAGATAGGGAGAGAAAAAACAAGAGCACAGCAAGTGCAAGAAGCAGAGACTGAGAGGGGAGGACAGTATGAGGGTGAAGAGAGGGGGTGTGAGTCAAAGCAAGAGAGAAAAAGAGTAACGAAAGAAAAAAGGGAGAAGCAGAGAGTGAGAGAGGACACTTAGTAAGGGGGGAAAGAGTCACTCACCCCTATCATAAGAATGGAAATGTCACAGAAAGGTATGTATAGACAGAAGGGAGCTATGGCACATCACATTTGTCCCTCCCACCACGTGGTGAGATTGACTGCATGGATCTGAATCCTATAGTGCCTATACCCCATCCCTTCAGAGTGACAAAGGCAGAGTACACATGAAAGTGGACCTGCTCCCCAGCTGCTCCCGGGACTCACATGCAGTTTCGTGCTGCCAGGTCTCTGTGGATGAAGTTTTTGCTGCTCAGGTAATCCATGCCGCTTGCTATGTCCGTCATAAACTTCACCAATGTCTGTGTGGGAAGGAACTGAGAGAGGGAGCAAAATGTCATGTCTTAGGGTTAGAAAATAGCTGTCTGATTCTAACTCCAATAGGGGGAGAGAGATCTAATCCCATTAGGAAAACCCAACAGACTTCCTTGCTATTTAATTGGGGCAGAAGGACAGACCTGACGTGGGTATAAAGACTTGCACCTCCAGAACAGTACAGGGGCAAAGAGACTGGCATTTCTAGGATAGGACAGAGAATGGCACCTCTAGAAAAGGACAGCTCAGGGGGCATAGAGACTGGCAGCGATAGGATAGACCAGCTCACGAGGCACTGAGACTCACACCTCTATGACAGGACAGCTTTGGGGACATTAACACTGGCATCTCTGGGCCTGTACAGTTATAGATGATTAGCTCAGGGATGGGACAATGGTAGATACAGTATGAGAAGGATACACAATACCAGCTGTCTGACAATATCCTACATGTGTGGAGATACCATAAGTAGCACACTGCATGGAGGGGGCTGCAGGGCTCACCACATACCACAGGGGTCTCTCCCAGGCGTGAATACAGGAGGAAGCTGTGCAGGTCTCCATGCTTCATAAATGGCAGAATGACCACAGGAGATGGATAGCCTTCATTCTCTGTATTCTGTAGGCACACACCTGGGAGACAGGGAAAGGAACAAGGACTTGAGCTGAGTAACACAGACAGAAGGCAGCTATGGACATGGAGTCTGTCTCTCCTCAACAGGGTGACACAGTGACACCGACAAATGGCACATGTACTTAACAGTGTTTATCTTTCTCTCTCCCCTAAATCATTCATCTCTCCCCTCACTTGCTCCTTATCCTATTAACTCTCTCCCTCCACATCTGTCTCCCCCTTGACCCCCTTTCCCTCCTCTCTCTCCATCCGCTTTCTCTCTTGCTCACATCACATCTGGTTTCCCAGGAGAAGATGGACCAGGCCAGTAACCCAGTACTTAGCATATTTAACATTTTACTCGAGACATCTCCCCTGCACCTCCCTTTTCTCTCTAATGTCTTATCTGAATCTTTTCATATAAGGTTCTTTGAGGTTTACTAATGTTACCATTACGTTTTTAGGAATAAAATACGCAGCTTTAAAAAAGATTAAAAAAAATAATTGGCTTTGCAGGGAAAAACTAGAGAGGTGAAACAGATACCATTTTGCACAATAGGGGAAATAAATCTTTAACAAAAAATAATGAACCTGTAGGGGAAACTGGTCCTTTAAACAAGGCATTAGTACATTTTGGTCCAAGATTGAACTGTCCCATTAAAGGGATAATGTAATCAGAACTCAGGACACATCTAGCCACAAATGCAAAAATATTGCATTAACTCAGACCCACCCAAAACCAGCTGGGTGATTTCTTCAGCAAAACAGTTCAGTGGAACATAGGGAGTAGTTCTTTTAGAGGTCAGACATTGTAAAGGGAGAGAGAGGAAGAGAAAATGATGGAGGGGGAGAAACAGAAAAAAGCTAAAGAGATAGAAAAACCTAAGAAGATGAAGAGAAAGAGCGAGAGAGACAGAAAAAAGACAAATATGGAGAGAAAATGCAAAACAATGGAGATTAAGAGGAAAAGGAAATGTATAAGGAGACTTAGTGAATGAGAGAGATAGATAGAAAGATAAAGATGTAAAAGAATCAGAGACAGGAAAAAAAAAGTGATCAAGAGAGAATAAAAAGAAAGAAAACACTCACAAGGGGTGGGGATAAAGAAACAAACAGTCAGAGGCAGGAACGAACATAGGAAACAGAATGGTTAATATCAACTGTAAAAGATTCACTGAAAGATGCTTGTTATAATGAAGTAGATGTTGTTCATAGGTTCCACCTCAAGAGGGCGAGAGGGGACAGGACACCGATTGGCGTAAGCGAGTGCAGATTTCGAATACACATACATCAATCTCTCTGGGTAAACCTACAACTCATACAAACAAGGGAGGATCTGGTCATTTTGGGGATTTTATATAGAGAGCGTTTCACAATCTTGTGCAGACATCCATAATGGGTTGTGGTCCTTTCAATCCCATGACACTCAACTATTTCTCAATGCAGTTTAACCACTCTGCTGCCAGAGATGGCCTGGGACATAAAACACAGAGCTTTCAGCACTGCAGGATTACCCCAATAACAGCACAGCTGCCCACTTTGTCTAGTGGGGTGTAACACTATAGCATTTGACCAGGGAGGTAAGTTGTGCTGTTCGATACCTTGTGGCCTATTCAAGTTAACAGTGTGTGAGGTGTCTTCTACTGCGAGAGTGTCTTATTGCAGAGCTTTTAGTAAATTTGACCCAAAAAGGCCTAATTTAAGATCATGCAGACTTAGCAATAAATGGGTGGGGCTAGAATAGAGCCTGCAAACTTGTGCATTCAACACTTTAACCACTATACTGCACCTCAAACGACTGTCAGACGAGATCTGCCTGGATACCTATATCGCTCAAAAATAGAAGGCACAACACATCGATAACCCTTCAACAATGTGTTCCAGACACCTCTGTTAACAAAGGGGTAACATTTCAGTGCACTGGGTCACGATTTCAGATCCACATTTGAGCTTGTCAATGTTGTCCCAATTAAGGTCTCATATGGGATTGTTACACTGACTCAGTAAACTGAAGTGGCCAGTTCTATATCTGTCCCCATGGATGCAGAGATGGAAATGTATTCTGTCTAGGTATTTTTCTGCCTAACTGTGACGTGAGGGGGTAACCAGGCTCAATAATAAAGTTTAAACCCACTTGGTTACCCCTGATCCGTGTTTTGGGGTCCTAGAGTGCCAGCTCTTGGACCTGGCTGTTGCACATGCATTACTGTGACTGTGTGTAAATTATGCGACAATAAAGAGTTTTTGTGTTTTTGCCTTTCCAGGAGTGCTAGCAAGCAGAGATTGCTTGGCTAGGGGTTTCAGGGTAGGTTTTACGGAGAAAGTCTTTTCAGATTGTGGCTATGTAGCGGGGTCCCCGAGTTACGGGATACCCCAGATGTGCCCGAGAATCAGGTGTGATTCTCGGATACATTGAAGCCCGGTGCTCCGGTCAAAATCCTACCCTGGGAATGTTCTTGCGACTCACCACCAGGAGTCCCTGCTTCAATCCAGACCAGAAAGGTAAAAAGGGCATAGGGGAATCAAGGTATCCCCAGAACAGTACCGGGGTCCCTAGTATAAGAGGGGATGCCCAGTTCATGCCCAAGTCACCCTGACCCGGGTATAGGGGTTTAGGGTGTGCTCCAGCTATGTGATAAAGCTGTGAGGGTTTTATTTGTGTGCCAAATGTAAAGTCAGGTTTCTACAGTGTGGCAGGGATAAGAGTAGAGGGTATATCTCATTCTATCCCTGACACCAGAAAGGGGGACTTAGCCATTTTTAGCACCAGATACAGTGTAAAGGTATATTTTATTAAAGGATTGCATTTAATAGGTATATACTGTATGCTTGTAACCTGTGTATGAACTGTGGGATTTCCAAGTCCCGGGTTCCGAGAGACCAGCTGGCCACCAGGCTTGGTGCCACTCTGTCTGCTCAGATCCTGGACTTGAAAGCCTCAAAGATGTTAAGGTTCTAGAACAGACGGGGTACTGGAGTTACACTCGAGTACCCATGTCTTGGTATAACAAAGGGCTATCCGGCCATCATTTGCCCTGCCTCAGACTTTGAGGAGCCTGGCACAGCTGAGGGTTCAATATGCTAAGAGGCAGAGGTGCCACGTTGACGCATGCCCCTTAGCAGAACTGAAATCTGTGCCCGCCCGTCTTCAGAGTACCGGCAAATCGGTGATAGGCTGGCAGAGAAATTCCCACACGCTGATTGGCTGTAGTGTTTTGTGAATGGGACTCCAAAACCTATAAAAAACCAAGCAGCCATTCAGGACCTCAGATTCTAAGCACCAAACCACCAGCGGCAAATTCAAGATGCTCTGAGACGCGAGCCGGCTTCAGAGATTTCAAGGCCCCTTTTCAGAGGCCATGTTCTGAAAACGGAACGTACAGTAGGGGTCGCGGCTGGAACTGTATGCCGAATTGAGTTCCAGGACATTTGTGAGTACCTCCCGGCCACTGAAAAGGGCTCGTACAGACTTCATTTTGTAGCCATTTGGACTAGGAAAGTTTAGTTCATTAGCCCAGATCCCCAGTAAGTGTGTTTTCTATTGCATATTGTGATCCACTGTGTGTATGTCTTTTCCTGGAATAAATTACAATTTATTTTACCTGCTTGTTTTGCTCAATCATATGATCCTGGTAGAAAATGTGCAAATTGCCTGGTCTCCCGTGACACAACCCCATTAAAGGTTTTCGGGACTAGAAATTACAAAACATGATTAAGATTTAAGCCAAACAGTGTTTGGACATTGAAAGAGGTTCCCCCTTACCGATCAAGCGCATGACGTTGAGATGGTCAAACTCTTTCATGCACACGGCCTCGCTCAAGAAGTCTTCCATCTCAGTGCGGGTGCAGATAGCGACTGGGAGGGGAGGAAAGCAAGAGGTGAAATCAGTGACACACAACAGGAGGGATACAGAACAAACCTTGTCTCTCCCACCGCATAATGATACAGTTACAGACAGAAGGGAACTATAGGACAAAGACTGTCCCTCCAAAGACAAGGTGACAGTGACACAAACGGAAGGGACCATTCCCACTGCAATGTAACTCAGGGACAGACAGAAGGGAGCATTGATAAAACTCACTCTTCATGGTTTTTACAGCAACCTTGAGGATGTAGTCATCTTGATTCAACTGACCCTCCATGACAGAGCCAAATTCACCTAGAAAATAAAAAAAATCCCATCACATGCCGGCCTGTGCTCCTCACCGTTTATCCCAGGGCACAGGGCACACTCCCCCACCAAACTTATAACGAGCAAAAGGATTCCAGAAGACCAACACTCATCCAGCCCCTTCAGCATGAGCCACATTCTCCCCCCTCACTATTTCAAAGAAATCCTTTGTTTTTGGTTATCATTTGTAAATCTAACCCTCGGCTACTCAGCATTTCTGTGACAATTATTTCAAGTAGAATTTCCTTCCTCAGATAAATAGGTTATAACAAGTTACTTAACTTTACAGCAGTTAAGGTAATTATATGTAAAACAGATTCAGTGAAAAAAAAAATGTAATTTTCCTGTTAAGCCTAAATACCTAATACTCTATTATTTAACATTATATTTTGTCACCGTGCCCTTTTAATTATTCGTGCTGTATGCAGTGACCTTAACCTTGCTTTCCATGAGATAACAACTTGTAATCTTTACATTTTAAGGGCTAAAAGTAAATGGCTGCTATTTCCTCCATGGGAAACAGCACAGAGCAGTATGCCCTGTGCTGTAACGGTTAACAAGACTGTGTGGCTGCCCCTTCAGGAATAAATGATGGATTTTTGGCTTGATACCAGCATCCCAGGAGAGAATGAAAGGAAACCATTCCACCAAGGGCTGTTTTCCGATGGCTTTTCCAGACAGCAAACGGAAGTGAGATCTGCAGGGTTCATGTTACTGAGTATTGTGTCAGCATTCCCGTACATGGGCAAACATGCCAGGTCTAGCTCACTGCAGCACTGTCTCAATCATTAGGAGCGTCATACTCATTGGAATGAAGTGTCAGTTATTGAAGGGCAGTTCCACTCACACTGGAAGGCAGGCTCACTCATAAAGAGGTTATCATTTATTAGGAGTTAGTCTTATTCACTTTAGGCCAGCCTACCTCATTAGTAGACAGTTTCCTGTGATCTCTCTCATTAAAAGGCAGTCATTCAGTACAAGGCAGGGGCACTCAGTACAAGGCAGGGGCACTCAGTACAAGGCAGGGGCACTGAAGTCAAGGCAAGGGCACTCAGTTCAAGGCAGGGGCACTGAAGTCAAGGCAGGGGCACTGAAGTCAAGGCAGGAGCACTGAAGTCAAGGCAGGGGCACTCCGTTCAAGGCAGGGGCACTCCGTTCAAGGCAGGGGCACTCCGTTCAAGGCAGGGGCACTCACTTCAAGGCAGGGGCACACACTTCAAGGCAGGGGCACACACTTCAAGGCAGGGGCACTCACTTCAAGGCAGGGGCACTCACTTCAAGGCAGGGGCACTCACTTCAAGGCAGGGGCACTCACTTCAAGGCAGGGGCACTCACTTCAAGGCAGGGGCACTCACTTCATGGCAGGGGCACTGAGGTCAAGGCAGGGGCACTGAGGTCAAGGCAGGGGCACTCAGTTCACGGCAGAGGCACTCAGTTCAAGGCAGGGGCACGCAGTACAAGGCTGGGTCACGCAGTACAAGGCTGGGTCACTCAGTACAAGGCTGGGTCACTCAGTACAAGGCTGGGTCACTCAGTACAAGGCTGGGTCACGCAGTACTAGGCTGGGTCACGCAGTACAAGGCTGGGTCACTCAGTACAAGGCTGGGTCACTCAGTACAAGGCTGGGTCACTCAGTACAAGGCTGGGTCAAGGCAGGGAAACTCACTACACGGCAGGGTCATTAATTTAGAGCAGTCTTCCTTATGCAGTCTCTCTATATATCATAATCTGTAAGTGAGCTTTGTGCTATTAATTGTACACACAGAGATGGCTGTTCCCGAATGCAAGTCCCTACTGAAGTCAGTAGGGATTTTCATCTGAAAATGGCCCAAATGGCTGCTTTGTCGCATTTAGAATAAGTCCCTAAATTGAAGCTGAGAGAGATTTCTTCCTACAGCATCAGTTAGCCCCAAGTCTTTCAATGTCACACACATTTCCAATAGCATAGTCATTTTCTGTGCCATCCTATTTATCTGGGCACCCACCTTCCCCCAGGGTCTTGCCAAGCGCCAGCTTGTGCCTATCCACCATGACATCTCGTAGCTTCTCCTTCAAGTCATCGCTGATGCCCAGTCTGTTTACTGAGGAACAGTAGAGGGAAAGAGTAAATTCATGTATCTTACATCATGCACCCTACATCATGCACCCTACATCCATCTCATCAGGGCTTTCTTATTGGCAGTGATTTTGGGATGGAGGAATAAAGTAAGGAACAGATTATATTAGAGAAAGGAAGAAGAATGAGTATGATAAAGAGATAAGTGAGAGGGGGATGTGAGAAAGGAGGGATGGGGACGAGAGAAAGGGGAGATAGATATGAGAGAAAAACAGGTGGGATAAGGGTTTGGGAGAGAATGGATGGAGAGAGTGATATGAGAGAGAAAGAAGTGAGGAGATATGAGAGAGAAAGAAGTGTGGGGATATAAGAGAGAAAGAAGTGAGGGAATATAAGAGAGAAAGAAGTGAGGGGATATAAGAGAGATAGAAGTGAGAGGATATAAGAGAGAGAGAGAGAGAGAGAGAGAAGTGAGGGGAAATAAGAGAGATAGAAGTGAGGGGATATAAGAGAGAAAGAAGTGAGGGGATATAAGAGAGAAAGAAGTGAGGGGATATAAGAGAGAAAGAAGTGAGGGGATATAAAAGAGAGAAGTGAGGGGATATAAGAGAGAGAGAAGTGAGGGGATATAAGAGAGAGAGAGAGAGAGAAGTGAGGGAATATAAGAGAGAAAGAAGTGAGGGGATATAAGAGAGGGAGAAGTGAGGGGATACAAGAGAGAAAGTAGTGAGGGGATATAAGAGAGATGGAAGTGAGGGGATATAAGAGAGAAAGAAGTGAGGGGATATAAGAGAGAAAGAAGTGAGGGGATATAAGAGAGAAAGAAGTGAGGGGATATAAGAGAGGGAGAAGTGAGGGGATATAAGAGAGAGAGAAGTGAGGGGATATAAGAGAGAGAGAGAGAGAGAAGTGAGGGGATATAAAAGAGAAAGAAGTGAGGGGATGTAAGAGAGAAAGTAGTGAGGGGATATAAGAGAGATGGAAGTGAGGGGATTTAAGAGAGAAAGAAGTGAGGGGATATAAGAGAGATAGAAGTGAGGGGATATAAGAGAGAGAGAAGTGAGGGGATATAAGAGAGAAAGAAGTGAGGGGATTTAAGAGAGAAAGAAGTGAGGGGATATAAGAGAGATAGAAGTGAGGGGATATAAGAGAGAAAGAAGTGAGGGGATATAAGAGAGAAAGAAGTGAGGGGATATAAGAGAGATAGAAGTGAGGGGATATAAGAGAGAGAAAAGTGAGGGGATATAAGAGAGAAAGAAGTGAGGGGATATAAAAGAGAAAGAAGTGAGGGGATGTAAGAGAGAAAGAAGTGAGGGGATGTAAGAGAGAAAGAAGTGAGGGAATATAAGAGAGAGAGAGAGAAGTGAGGGGATATAAAGGAAAGAGAAGTGAGGGGATATAAGAGAGAAAGAAGTGAGGGGATATAAAAGAGAAAGAAGTGAGGGGATGTAAGAGAGAAAGAAGTGAGGGAATATAAGAGAGAAAGAAGTGAGGGAATATAAGAGAGAAAGAAGTGAGGGAATATAAGAGAGAAAGAAGTGATGGAATGTAAGAGAGAAAGAAGTGAGGGAATATAAAAGAGAAAGAAGTGAGGGGATATAAAACAGAAAGAAGTGAGGGGATATACTGTAAGAGAGAAAGAAGTGAGGGGATATAAGAGAGAAAGCCGTGAGGGAATATAAGAGAGAAAGAAGTGAGGGGATATAAGAGAGAAAGAAGTCAGGGGATATAAGAGAAAGAAGTGAGGGAATATAAGAGAGAAAGAAGTGAGGGAATATAAGAGAGAAAGAAGTGAGGGAATATACAGTAAGAGAGAAAGAAGTGATGGAATGTAAGAGAGAAAGAAGTGAGGGAATATAAAAGAGAAAGAAGTGAGGGGATATACTGTAAAACAGAAAGAAGTGAGGGGATATAAGAGAGAAAGAAGTGAGGGGATATAAAACAGAAAGAAGTGAGGGGATATACTGTAAGAGAGAAAGAAGTGAGGGGATATAAGAGAGAAAGCCGTGAGGGAATATAAGAGAGAAAGAAGTCAGGGGATATAAGAGAGAAAGAAGTCAGGGGATATAAGAGAAAGAAGTGAGGGAATATAAGAGAGAAAGAAGTGAGGGAATATAAGAGAGAAAGAAGTGAGGGAATATAAGAGAGAAAGAAGTGATGGAATGTAAGAGAGAAAGAAGTGAGGGAATATAAAAGAGAAAGAAGTGAGGGGATATACTGTAAAAGAGAAAGAAGTGAGGGGATATAAGAGAGAAAGAAGTGAGGGGATATAAGAGAGAAAGCAGTGAGGGGATATGAGAGAAAGCAGTGAGGGGTTATAAGAGAGAAAGAAGTGAGGGGATATACTGTAAGAGAGAAAGAAGTGAGGGAATATAAGAGAGAAAGAAGTGAGGGAATATAAGAGAGATAGAAGTGAGGGGATATAAGAGAGAAAGAAGTGAGGGAATATAAGAGAGATAGAAGTGAGGGGATATAAGAGAGATAGAAGTGAGGGGGTATAAGAGAGAAAGTAAGTGAGGGAATATAAAAGAGAAAGAAGTGAGGGAATATAAGAGAGAAAGTAAGTGAGGGAATATAAGAGAGAAAGAAGTGAGGGAATATAAGAGAGAAAGAAGTGAGGGAATATAAGAGAGAAAGAAGTGAGGGAATATAAAAGAGAAAGAAGTGAGGGGATATACTGTAAAAGAGAAAGAAGTGAGGGGATATAAGAGAGAAAGAAGTGAGGGGATATAAGAGAGAAAGCAGTGAGGGGATATGAGAGAAAGCAGTGAGGGGATATAAGAGAGAAAGAAGTGAGGGGATATACTGTAAGAGAGAAAGAAGTGAGGGAATATAAGAGAGAAAGAAGTGAGGGAATATAAGAGAGATAGAAGTGAGGGGATATAAGAGAGAAAGAAGTGAGGGAATATAAGAGAGATAGAAGTGAGGGAATATAAGAGAGAAAGAAGTGATGGAATGTAAGAGAGAAAGAAGTGAGGGAATATAAAAGAGAAAGAAGTGAGGGGATATAAAACAGAAAGAAGTGAGGGGATATACTGTAAGAGAGAAAGAAGTGAGGGGATATAAGAGAGAAAGCCGTGAGGGAATATAAGAGAGAAAGAAGTGAGGGGATATAAGAGAGAAAGAAGTCAGGGGATATAAGAGAAAGAAGTGAGGGAATATAAGAGAGAAAGAAGTGAGGGAATATAAGAGAGAAAGAAGTGAGGGAATATACAGTAAGAGAGAAAGAAGTGATGGAATGTAAGAGAGAAAGAAGTGAGGGAATATAAAAGAGAAAGAAGTGAGGGGATATACTGTAAAAGAGAAAGAAGTGAGGGGATATAAGAGAGAAAGAAGTGAGGGGATATAAAACAGAAAGAAGTGAGGGGATATACTGTAAGAGAGAAAGAAGTGAGGGGATATAAGAGAGAAAGCCGTGAGGGAATATAAGAGAGAAAGAAGTGAGGGGATATAAGAGAGAAAGAAGTCAGGGGATATAAGAGAAAGAAGTGAGGGAATATAAGAGAGAAAGAAGTGAGGGAATATAAGAGAGAAAGAAGTGAGGGAATATAAGAGAGAAAGAAGTGATGGAATGTAAGAGAGAAAGAAGTGAGGGAATATAAAAGAGAAAGAAGTGAGGGGATATACTGTAAAAGAGAAAGAAGTGAGGGGATATAAGAGAGAAAGAAGTGAGGGGATATAAGAGAGAAAGCAGTGAGGGGATATGAGAGAAAGCAGTGAGGGGTTATAAGAGAGAAAGAAGTGAGGGGATATACTGTAAGAGAGAAAGAAGTGAGGGAATATAAGAGAGAAAGAAGTGAGGGAATATAAGAGAGATAGAAGTGAGGGGATATAAGAGAGAAAGAAGTGAGGGAATATAAGAGAGATATAAGTGAGGGGATATAAGAGAGATAGAAGTGAGGGGGTATAAGAGAGAAAGTAAGTGAGGGAATATAAGAGAGAAAGAAGTGAGGGAATATAAGAGAGAAAGTAAGTGAGGGAATATAAGAGAGAAAGAAGTGAGGGAATATAAGAGAGAAAGAAGTGAGGGAATATAAGAGAGAAAGAAGTGAGGGAATATAAAAGAGAAAGAAGTGAGGGGATATACTGTAAAAGAGAAAGAAGTGAGGGGATATAAGAGAGAAAGAAGTGAGGGGATATAAGAGAGAAAGCAGTGAGGGGATATGAGAGAAAGCAGTGAGGGGATATAAGAGAGAAAGAAGTGAGGGGATATACTGTAAGAGAGAAAGAAGTGAGGGAATATAAGAGAGAAAGAAGTGAGGGAATATAAGAGAGATAGAAGTGAGGGGATATAAGAGAGAAAGAAGTGAGGGAATATAAGAGAGATAGAAGTGAGGGGATATAAGAGAGATAGAAGTGAGGGGGTATAAGAGAGAAAGTAAGTGAGGGAATATAAGAGAGAAAGAAGTGAGGGAATATAAGAGAGAAAGTAAGTGAGGGAATATAAGAGAGAAAGAAGTGAGGGAATATAAGAGAGAAAGAAGTGAGGGAATATAAGAGAGAAAGAAGTGAGGGAATATAAGAGAGAAAGAACTGAGGGAATATAAGAGAGAAAGAAGTGAGGGGATATAAGAGAGAAAGAACTGAGGGAATATAAGAGAGAAAGAAGTGAGGGGATATAAGAGAGAGAGAAGTGAGGGTATATAAGAGAGAGAGAAGTGAGGGAATATAAGAGAGAAAGAACAGAGGCGAATGTGGGAGAAACTTTCACAAACAACAACGTTTCAGTAAGTTGCAGGCGCTACAAGAATTTCCTGTAGAAAAGAAGAATGGTAGAACTAGAGGTCCTGCTCTGAAGTTGGCTGGTGGGAGGCTCAGGGAGACGTTAGGAAGGGTAGTGTGATACACAGACCAATCTCCCAGCAAAAGCAATGGAGGTTAATACAATATAACTGCTTGGGATAGAAACAAGGGGATCAAATGGGGTCTGAGCTTCACAATGAATAAACACTTCCGTACTTCTGCCCCAAAACTCCCACCCTCCCATTTCAGAGCAGGACCTATTGTTCTAGCATTCCTCTTTTTATGGAAAATGCTTCCACTATGCACCTTATTGATGACCCGTCTTGCATTAGACAAGTTTTTCAAACTAGGCATGGGCAAAAAGTAGGGCGTGAAATCAGAACCGAGCAGAATCTTACATTCCAAAACCCAAACCCTTAAGATATTGTAGAACCAAAACCTCCCAAATATTTCAAACCAAAACAGGCCATATTTCTTGCTCTTTTATTAATCATGTCGTTTTTAAGTTATATATTGTTTTTGTTTTCTAATTGTTTTATTATTTATACTTATTATAGGCAATGTTTACATTTTATTTTGCTATTTTCCTGCTTAGTTTTAGTTTTTTTCCCATAATTTACTAAAAAAATCCAAAACCACACAATCGAGTTATGGCAAAAACCAGAACCAAAACTCCTTTCTGATCACACTGCAGGCAGCTGGTAATGTGGACGAAGTGAAAGGACAGGGACATGTATTGAAAGGAGACGTCAGACTGAGGGTCCCGCTTCAGCTACGTAACTGTTTTGTTCCCTGTTGTCTCCATCACAGAACATATAAAATGAGCTACATTTTCCTGAACCGCAGCCAAGTGGATAGAGTAATGAGAGAGGCCCTGCGGGGTCCTCCACCTCCCCGTTCTCTTTTCGTTCTGTCCATCATATTACTGCTTACTGGCTACCCCTCTTGATCCTCAACTCATTTCAGGGAGACGTCCCTGATTTGTGTACAGAGATAGAAAGGGAGTGGGGGGTGCGCTAAAAAGGTCAGTCAGTGAGAAACAGTAGAAAGGACACAGAGGACATCCCCCTAACACGTCGTTGACACCTCTGGCACTGAATGGGGTTGATATACCGGTATTTAAATGTCCCTGATTTCCTGCACTTCTCACCCTACCCCCCTCCCTCCTTCTGCAACACTATATATATACTGTATATATATATATATGTATATGTATATAAAGATTACTTACACGTAGCCTCTGTGGTTCTGCGGCTGTAGGATTTCCTCACTCTGTAACGTACGACCAGCTCCCCTTGCTCCATTGTGGGCTCAAATGCCTCCCTGAAATCACACATAACACTTGCATCAGCCTTGTTTCTCTTTATACGGTAACCCAACCCCTGGGTGTTTTACTGCCCTGAAAGTGACTCTATAATATTGCAAGGCAGTACCCCCTCTTATAAGTGCCTTATTGCCCTAGAAGTGACCCTGCGACATCGTTTTTTTGCAGCTACCCAACTCTGGAAAGCCACTGCATTAAAAATCCAATTTAAATGCAGTAACATGATACCCTCCAGCACTTACCCATAGCGCGTCTCCTTCTTTCGCAGACGCGCCAGAAAAATAGCAACAAAAATGGCACAGGAAAATGCCACAGCTACCGCCATGACAACGTACCACCAGTGCCAGGAGAAGACGGGAGCAGAGTTCTCTCTTACAGCTGTGGAGAGGGGACACTGCATTATATAGTTATACAGACACAGGGGGGATTCCTCCTACTGCAGGGTACGGCTTCATCCCCGGGGGCCACGGCTGCGTGCGCGATGGCGTGCATGCCGCACATAAAGTACAGCCCTCTATGGGGCAGGCCCCAGTCGTTATGTGTGCGCGCGCTCACAAAGCGCGATGCGCGACCGCCTTGGCCAAAAGACCAGATTTTTGTCTTTTGGTGCGGCAGCCGAGCACTGGCCACGTCACGGCAGCTGCTTAGCCAATGAGGGCGAACCAGCCATGTGACATCATGGCCGCACCCCTGCCATGCGTCCCTGTCGTAGCCTGGAGTCAATCAGATCGCACTGATGCAGAGAACGAGCGCCGCCAGGCACCGCGTCGTGCGCGCAGCGTGTGCACTGGGGCCGCAGCCTAACACAGACAGCAGGGATCTGTGGTGCATGTAGACTAATCTGTCCCTCCCAGTTTAAGTAGACACAGTGGTACAGATGCAAGGGAGCTATGGGAAGTGGGGCCTGTCCCTCAGAGACACAGACAGACGTGAATTCTAAGTCTTTCTTTCCCACAGGAAGGTGACAGTGACACAGATCGGTGGCAGCACCTGGTTCCCAGCACGCACTCTCACTTACCTTGCTGGTGCAGGGGAATGTTTCCGTCTGAAAAGCAAGCAGAGACATTGCATGTAAGTATGAGGCAGCAGAGACATTGCATGTAAGTATGAGGCAGCAGAGACATTGCATGTAAGTATGAGGCAGCAGAGACATCGCATGTAAGTATGAGGCAGCAGAGACATTGCATGTAAGTATGAGGCAGCAGAGACATTGCATGTAAGTATGAGGCAGCAGAGACATTGCATGTAAGTATGAGGCAGCAGAGACATTGCATGTAAGTATGAGCAGCAGAGACATTGCATGTAAGTATGAGCAGCAGAGACATTGCATGTAAGTATGAGCAGCAGAGACATTGCATGTAAGTATGAGGCAGCAGAGACATTGCATGTAAGTATGAGCAGCAGAGACATTGCATGTAAGTATGAGGCAGCAGAGACATTGCATGTAAGTATGAGGCAGCAGAGACATTGCATGTAAGTATGAGGCAGCAGAGACATTGCATGTAAGTATGAGGCAGCAGAGACATTGCATGTAAGTATGAGGCAGCAGAGACATTGCATGTAAGTATGAGCAGCAGAGACATTGCATGTAAGTATGAGGCAGCAGAGACATTGCATGTAAGTATGAGGCAGCAGAGACATTGCGTGTAAGTATGAGGCAGCAGAGACATTGCGTGTAAGTATGAGGCAGCAGAGACATTGCATGTAAGTATGAGGCAGCAGAGACATTGCGTGTAAGTATGAGGCAGCAGAGACATCGCATGTAAGTATGAGGCAGCAGAGACATTGCATGTAAGTATGAGGCAGCAGAGACATTGCATGTAAGTATGAGGCAGCAGAGACATTGCATGTAAGTATGAGGCAGCAGAGACATTGCATGTAAGTATGAGGCAGCAGAGACATTGCATGTAAGTATGAGGCAGCAGAGACATTGCATGTAAGTATGAGGCAGCAGAGACATCGCATGTAAGTATGAGGCAGCAGAGACATCGCATGTAAGTATGAGGCAGCAGAGACATCGCATGAAAGTATGAGGCAGCAGAGACATTGCATGAAAGTATGAGGCAGCAGAGACATTGCATGTAAGTATGAGGCAGCAGAGACATTGCATGTAAGTATGAGGCAGCAGAGACAT
Source organism: Ascaphus truei (assembly GCF_040206685.1). Lineage (NCBI taxonomy): Eukaryota > Metazoa > Chordata > Amphibia > Anura > Ascaphidae > Ascaphus > Ascaphus truei. The sequence continues at coordinate 6,026,893 of NC_134489.1, forward strand.
TGCATGTAAGTATGAGGCAGCAGAGACATTGCATGTAAGTATGAGGCAGCAGAGACATTGCATGTAAGTATGAGGCAGCAGAGACATTGCATGTAAGTATGAGGCAGCAGAGACATTGCATGTAAGTATGAGGCAGCAGAGACATTGCATGTAAGTATGAGGCAGCAGAGACATCGCATGTAAGTATGAGGCAGCAGAGACATCGCATGCAAGTATGAGGCAGCAGAGACATCGCATGTAAGTATGAGGCAGCAGAGACATCGCATGAAAGTATGAGGCAGCAGAGACATCGCATGTAAGTATGAGGCAGCAGAGACATCGCATGTAAGTATGAGGCAGCAGAGACATTGCATGTAAGTATGAGGCAGCAGAGACATTGCATGTAAGTATGAGGCAGCAGAGACATTGCATGAAAGTATGAGGCAGCAGAGACATTGCATGTAAGTATGAGGCAGCAGAGACATTGCATGAAAGTATGAGGCAGCAGAGACATTGCATGTAAGTATGAGGCAGCAGAGACATTGCATGTAAGTATGAGGCAGCAGAGACATTGCATGTAAGTATGAGGCAGCAGAGACATTGCATGTAAGTATGAGGCAGCAGAGACATTGCATGTAAGTATGAGGCAGCAGAGACATTGCATGTAAGTATGAGGCAGCAGAGACATTGCATGTAAGTATGAGGCAGCAGAGACATTGCATGTAAGTATGAGGCAGCAGAGACATTGCATGTAAGTATGAGGCAGCAGAGACATTGCATGTAAGTATGAGTCAGCAGAGACATTGCATGTAAGTATGAGGCAGCAGAGACATTGCATGTAAGTATGAGGCAGCAGAGACATTACATGTAAGTATGAGGCAGCAGAGACATTGCATGTAAGTATGAGGCAGCAGAGACATTGCATGTAAGTATGAGGCAGCAGAGACATTGCATGTAAGTATGAGGCAGCAGAGACATCGCATGTAAGTATGAGGCAGCAGAGACATCGCATGTAAGTATGAGGCAGCAGAGACATTGCATGTAAGTATGAGGCAGCAGAGACATTGCATGAAAGTATGAGGCAGCAGAGACATTGCATGTAAGTATGAGGCAGCAGAGACATTGCATGTAAGTATGAGGCAGCAGAGACATTGCATGTAAGTATGAGGCAGCAGAGACATTGCATGAAAGTATGAGGCAGCAGAGACATTGCATGTAAGTATGAGGCAGCAGAGACATTGCATGAAAGTATGAGGCAGCAGAGACATTGCATGTAAGTATGAGGCAGCAGAGACATTGCATGTAAGTATGAGGCAGCAGAGACATTGCATGTAAGTATGAGGCAGCAGAGACATTGCATGAAAGTATGAGGCAGCAGAGACATTGCATGTAAGTATGAGGCAGCAGAGACATTGCATGTAAGTATGAGGCAGCAGAGACATTGCATGTAAGTATGAGGCAGCAGAGACATTGCATGTAAGTATGAGGCAGCAGAGACATTGCATGTAAGTATGAGGCAGCAGAGACATTGCATGTAAGTATGAGGCAGCAGAGACATTGCATGTAAGTATGAGGCAGCAGAGACATTGCATGTAAGTATGAGGCAGCAGAGACATTGCATGTAAGTATGAGGCAGCAGAGACATTGCATGTAAGTATGAGGCAGCAGAGACATTGCATGTAAGTATGAGGCAGCAGAGACATTGCATGTAAGTATGAGGCAGCAGAGACATTGCATGTAAGTATGAGGCAGCAGAGACATTGCATGTAAGTATGAGGCAGCAGAGACATTGCATGTAAGTATGAGGCAGCAGAGACATTGCATGTAAGTATGAGGCAGCAGAGACATTGCATGTAAGTATGAGGCAGCAGAGACATTGCATGTAAGTATGAGGCAGCAGAGACATTGCATGTAAGTATGAGGCAGCAGAGACATTGCATGTAAGTATGAGGCAGCAGAGACATTGCATGTAAGTATGAGGCAGCAGAGACATCGCATGTAAGTATGAGGCAGCAGAGACATCGCATGTAAGTATGAGGCAGCAGAGACATCGCATGTAAGTATGAGGCAGCAGAGACATCGCATGAAAGTATGAGGCAGCAGAGACATTGCATGTAAGTATGAGGCAGCAGAGACATTGCATGTAAGTATGAGGCAGCAGAGACATTGCATGTAAGTATGAGGCAGCAGAGACATTGCATGTAAGTATGAGTCAGCAGAGACATTGCATGTAAGTATGAGGCAGCAGAGACATTGCATGTAAGTATGAGGCAGCAGAGACATTACATGTAAGTATGAGGCAGCAGAGACATTGCATGTAAGTATGAGGCAGCAGAGACATTGCATGTAAGTATGAGGCAGCAGAGACATTGCATGTAAGTATGAGGCAGCAGAGACATCGCATGTAAGTATGAGGCAGCAGAGACATCGCATGTAAGTATGAGGCAGCAGAGACATTGCATGTAAGTATGAGGCAGCAGAGACATTGCATGAAAGTATGAGGCAGCAGAGACATTGCATGTAAGTATGAGGCAGCAGAGACATTGCATGTAAGTATGAGGCAGCAGAGACATTGCATGTAAGTATGAGGCAGCAGAGACATTGCATGTAAGTATGAGGCAGCAGAGACATTGCATGAAAGTATGAGGCAGCAGAGACATCGCATGTAAGTATGAGGCAGCAGAGACATCGCATGTAAGTATGAGGCAGCAGAGACATTGCATGAAAGTATGAGGCAGCAGAGACATTGCATGTAAGTATGAGGCAGCAGAGACATTGCATGTAAGTATGAGGCAGCAGAGACATTGCATGTAAGTATGAGGCAGCAGAGACATTGCATGTAAGTATGAGGCAGCAGAGACATTGCATGTAAGTATGAGGCAGCAGAGACATTGCATGTAAGTATGAGGCAGCAGAGACATTGCATGTAAGTATGAGGCAGCAGAGACATTGCATGTAAGCATGAGGCAGCAGAGACATTGCATGTAAGTATGAGGCAGCAGAGACATTGCATGTAAGTATGAGGCAGCAGAGACATTGCATGTAAGTATGAGGCAGCAGAGACATTGCATGTAAGTATGAGGCAGCAGAGACATTGCATGTAAGCATGAGGCAGCAGAGACATTGCATGTAAGCATGAGGCAGCAGAGACATTGCATGTAAGCATGAGGCAGCAGAGACATTGCATGTAAGTATGAGGCAGCAGAGACATTGCATGTAAGTATGAGGCAGCAGAGAAGGGCTAGAGGAGACTAAAGGGGGTGACCAGCCAGAGGTGAAGGAAGAGGGAGCTTCTGTACCGTAACTATTGAGAGATGCTGTCACAGGGTCACTCCAGGGGCCGTCACCTGCTACAGTGTAAGGTGCCACCCGCACGGTCAGGTTTTCTATAGGAAGCACCATCTCCAGAATCACTTCATTGGTTAGACCAGCATCCACCACAACCTGCAGGGCATAGATATATAAATACACACACGCACACAGACAGACATATACTGTATATAACACATATACACACACATACTGTATATAACACATATACACACACATATATACTGTATATAACACATACACACACACACACACACACACACACACAGCCTTTTCTTTCACAGTTCCCTACCAAAGTGATGTTTATACCCTGCTCAGGTACAGCGCAGACAGCAGCAGTGCCAGCCTCCCCATCAAACACTACTACACCATGATGTACACACAGCCTAGGCAGTGCCAGCCTCCCCATCAAACACTACTACACCATGATGTACACACAACCTAGGCAGTGACAGCCTGCCCCTCACACACTACTACACCATGATGTACACACAGCAAAGTTATAGGGTGGGCAGTGGCAGTGCCAGTCTTCACCTTAAACATACACACTACTACATCATGACATGTATACACAGCACAGGCAGCGACAGTGCCAGCCTCTCCCTCATACACACGCACAATGCTACACCATGACATGTACAGCGCGGGCAGCAGCAGAGCCATCCTCCCCTTCACACATTACCTTCACCATGAAATGTATACACAACACAGGTATAGTGTGGGCTACTGAAGAGCCAGCCTCACCTCCATACACACACTCACACTCCAGCCTCACCTCCATACACACACTCACACTCCTACACCATGAAATGTATATTTGAAACGGGTGCAGGGCAGGCAGTGCCAGTCCCCAGCTAATGTGTAGTTTTACCTCTGGCAGGTCCTTGGTGCGATAGGCCAGTTTGTACCCTTTAAGTATGCCGTTCACAGATGCTCGCGGTTGTGCCCACGTCACAGTGGCTATGCTCCCGTTCCTGAACGCTGTGACATTTTCAGGAGGGGCAGATGGGACTGTCAGGAGACAGAACAATTAATCCCATATTAACTTTGACTAACATCTCTTTAGTAGTGAATGGAGGAAAAGCCTTAAAAACACAGAATATAACAGGGATACAAAAAATACACAGAGATACCTTCAGAAAGATACATTCCATGCTACTTTAAAACACATATGGTCAGTTCCTCCTTGGGCAAAAGTGTACTAATGGCAGTGATATGTTTAAGGCGCTATTTTGCCTACGAAGATCATAGCGTACTACTGGCAGTCACATGTTTAAGAAGACCATCTCCCCTGGGACCAAAGTGTACTAGACACCGTGACATGATTAGTGGGTCAGTCCCTCCTAGGACCAAAGTAAACTTATAGCAGTGACATGTTTAAGGGCTAACATTCGGGTGATTAATGCTTTTTTTTACCCAAATCAAACCTGGAAATATTTGAAAACGGGCTTACGATCATGGTGAGCTGACAATGACTTGGGAGGGACTGCCTTTTGTCTGAAATCATTGTGTGTTCAACAAGATTTTGCACAGGCAAAGACCCCTTCATCCCTCTCTCCTTATCTTTCTAGGCACTCTGATAAGGACAGGCTAGGATAAGCATAAAGAAAACACTTGATTAACCCTTTCAGTGTTCTATCGTGTTCGACTGAGCAACTGGTAGAGCCATCTGTGCTGCAGCCGGGATATTCTGAAAACCCGACATGTTGATGGCCCTTGGGGATTGAAGTTGCCCACCCCTGATGTACAGCGTACCTCATAAAGGGTGACACTGGGTGGGGGGCACTTATACCCTACCCTGTATTTCATGGGATTTTGCTTATTTGTCTATAACCACAATCTAAACGGAAGGGCCCTCTATCAATGGAAGTGACTTAATGATTGCTAGTGCCGGGAGGTGTGTGGCCCCGAAGGTGGAAGTAGCCATCAGCTCTCACGGGGTTTACAAACACTACCCCATTGAGAGGCCCCGTAGAAATGTCATTTGTAATCGATTTACAGGGAAACCAGAACTTTTAAATTTAAATTTAGCATAGGTTGAACTTGATGGACCTATGTCTTTTTTCAACCTCATCTACTATGTAACTTCACATTTTTGGGGGGTCACAGCAAAAATTTGTTTAGTGACGCTAATAAGATTGTTACATTCTTGAACAAATGTTTTTTGGCTGTCTGCGTGGGATTGTACCTTTAGCAAAGTTTGTTGGGGGAGGGGGGGGGTTCACAAAGGGGTCCTTTGCTATAGTATTTATGGAAATATTCACTTGCAAACTCCTATCACGAGAAAAATCACAGTGGATAAACTGCAAGTAATTGCAGAGCTCATGGCACCTACCCAGGGAAGGGACTATGACCTTGTAAAAGTGAAATGTTCCGCCTTCTGTCATGACTGTGGCTGCAACAATAAGCATGTTGCAACTCTGGACAGGGCTGACCTCTGCTTCCAGTTTTCTTGAAGCTTTAAAACTACTTCCGCATGTGGTAAGCTGTCTCCCTGTGGGAAGCTCTCTCATATCCCCTTTTCTCACCCCCTCCTTTTTTACAACAGTCTTTGTCTTCTCTCTTCCTTTTCTTCTCCCTTGATTTCTCTCTCCTGCTTTCATGCTCGCTATTGTATGCTTTATTTTTAGTCTTTACTTCTCTGCCTTCCTCTCGTGTTTCTCTTCTTTTCCCCACATGTATTTTTCATTGTCTTTGAGCCATCCTTCATATTTCTTTCCTTCTACCCCCTTTTTCCTGACTCAGTCTCTTTAAAAGTTCATACATGTGTCCACTGGTCACAAACAGGATGAGAGAGACAAAAAAGGGGGAAATAACAGGGAAGAACCTAATATTGTGTTGTTCAACAGCGGGCACTCGTTCCTTCCAGTTTTCATGTCATTTGAAAATTGTACCAACTACAGAAGAATTTACAATGCATCTGATCTCAGACGCGCTATTAGAACGGGTTGGGGTTCCTTACAATGCATCTGATCTCAGACGCGCTATTAGAGAGGGTTGAGGTTCCTTACAATGTATCTGATCTCAGACGCACTATTAGAGAGGGTTGGGGTTCTTTTCAATGCATCTGATCTCAGACGCGCTATTAGAGAGGGTTGGGGTTCTTTTCAATGCATCTGATCTCAGACGCGCTATTAGAGAGGGCTGCGGTTCCTTACAATGCATCTGATCTCAGACGCGCTATTAGAGAGGGTTGGGGTTCCTTACAATGCATCTGATCTCAGACGCGCTATTAGAGAGGGTTGGGGTTCCTTACAATGAATCTGATCTCAGACGCACTATTAGAGAGGGTTGGGGTTCCTTACAATGCATCTGATCTCAGACGCGCTATTAGAGAGGGTTGGGGTTCCTTACAATGAATCTGATCTCAGATGCACTATTAGAGAGGGTTGGGGTTCCTTACAATGAATCTGATCTCAGATGCACTATTAGAGAGGGTTGGGGTTCCTTACACTGCATCTGATCTCAGACGCGCTATTAGAGAGGTTTGGGGTTCCTTACAATGCATCTGATCTCAGACGCGCTATTAGAGAGGGTTGGGGTTCCTTACAATGAATCTGATCTCAGATGCACTATTAGAGAGGGTTGGGGTTCCTTACAATGCATCTGATGTCAGACGTGCTATTAGAGAGGGCTGCGGTTCCTTACAATGCATCTGATCTCAGACGCGCTATTAGAGAGGGTTGGGGTTCCTTACAATGCATCTGATCTCAGACGCGCTATTAGAAAGGGTTGGGGTTCCTTACAATGAATCTGATCTCAGACGCACTATTAGAGAGGGTTGGGGTTCCTTACAATGCATCTGATGTCAGACGCGCTATTAGAGAGGGTTGGGGTTCCTTACAATGCATCTGATCTCAGACGCGCTATTAGAGAGGGTTGGGGTTCCTTATGATGCATCTGATCTCAGACACGCTATTAGAGAGGGTTGGGGTTCCTTACAATGCATCTGATCTCAGACGCGCTATTAGAGAGGGTTGGGGTTCCTTACAATGAATCTGATCTCAGATGCACTATTAGAGAGGGTTGGGGTTCCTTACAATGCATCTGATGTCAGACGTGCTATTAGAGAGGGCTGCGGTTCCTTACAATGCATCTGATCTCAGACGCGCTATTAGAGAGGGTTGGGGTTCCTTACAATGCATCTGATCTCAGACGCGCTATTAGAAAGGGTTGGGGTTCCTTACAATGAATCTGATCTCAGACGCACTATTAGAGAGGGTTGGGGTTCCTTACAATGCATCTGATGTCAGACGCGCTATTAGAGAGGGTTGGGGTTCCTTACAATGCATCTGATCTCAGACGCGCTATTAGAGAGGGTTGGGGTTCCTTATGATGCATCTGATCTCAGACACGCTATTAGAGAGGGTTGGGGTTCCTTACAATGCATCTGATCTCAGACGCGCTATTAGAGAGGGTTGGGGTTTCACAGAATTTCACTATATAATTATAGGGTTCCATAACCAACAAGAAGGTTGAAAACCACTGTTGTTGTAGATCAACAAACAATGATAAGAAAACAAAGACTTTCTTGTGCACTCACAATAGTCTTGATAATGGCCAGTATCATCACAAGATAGGACTTTTCTTTTATGTCCTCTACTGGAGTTATCTTTTGAAACATTAAGCATTGGAAAGGAGAAATATATAGAAAAAACATATAGTATAACCAATTTATGACATAAATACTGTAAGAGATGTTGCCATCACATAGAAATGAACAAAGAGGCCTTATCTGCCTTACATGGTAACGAGGTGGCACCAAAATACTTTTTCTCGATACAGCGTCTCCGTCACTGGTTGGCTCTGCCCGCTTCATGTTGTCAGCGGACCTTGCCTCATCCGCCTTGGATCTCGGTGGTATCTGGTCCCTCATTTCCTTGCTACAGATATTGTCACTGTGCGTTTTGCTATTCCTTTTTCAGGGGTTGCGGATAGTAGGTGGTTTCCTTCTTAAATACCCTATCCTAAATAAGGTCAAGCTCCTTACAGATGTGTAGTAAATTTAGAGATGAATGAAAATCATAGGACCAGAAGAAGAAAAGGGTGCTAAGCTGCCTGTCTAAGACATGCAAATGAGCACGCAATAATATTTCCATTTGCTATATGCTTTACGGTGGAGGGTTTTTTGTCACTTATTTACCCACCATAACTTAACTAATGTGTGGTGGATACCTATCCAAGCTTCAAATTGCAAAGCCAGTATAACCAGTCTCACTCACACTGATGAGCCCCAAAAGGTCGATACAGCTGCCTTATGAGTAGGTTTACTGGCTATGCATCTTAACCCAGGCTGTGCTGAAAAGCTGTGCAGTGCAGCAAGCATAAGCTTATAGGGGTCCATTTCAAAATGGATTTGAAGCAAAAGGTGGCACTGTGTGCTCATTTGCATGTCATTTCCCAGAATCCCTTGCTGCAGTGGAAGCACGGTATGCTGGGCGATAATGGTGAAATGTATTATAGAAAATACTAGGGCGCTCTCTCTCTAAGGGTTTCTAATTAGAACCCAAACATAAAATACAGAATTTGTATTACCGTATACGAGGACCCCACTCGTGAGGCTTATGAATGGTAAATGCTTCTGGAGTCCAATTTCCGCTGCTCGAGACAACAGCCTCGAGCAGCCGATACTGGTGAAAGGCGGGGTGCAGACCTGTATAAGACATGCAATTGAGCGCACAGTAATATTTCCATTTGCTACATGCTTTTCGGTGGAGGTTGTTTTGTCACTTTTTTTACCCAAAATAACTTAACTACAATATACAAAATATAAGAAACAAGAAAGAAGTGCAAACTGCCATAGTGAAGTACGTAACAAAAAGTGTATTTGTAATTAATGAAAGCAACAGACGTGCCCTTACAGAGGGTAAAATAAATGAGAGCTTATCATGAACTGTCGATGATGTGAGGATTTTCTCCGATGCCTTGGCAAATTCTTGGTAGGACTGGGAGGTCTCGTCTCACACGACCCACAATTTAAACAACTAAAGCACAGCACCACTCCTACGCGTTTCGTGGCTCTAATATTATTTAACCTCTATAAGGGTTGTTTTTATTAATTACAAATACACTTTTGTTACGTACTTCACTACAGCAGTTTGCACTTCTTTCTTGCTTGATAGATAAAATCCAAGGCCGTGGAGATCCTTTTTTGAAGCTGTATCTTTCCAGAAGTTTTTTTTATCTTTCACATCAATCCTGTTTTGAAATGTTCATATTTAGATATTTTTATTTTTTACGCCCCCCCCTTCTTTCTTTCTCCTGGTATTCCCTTTCACTTCTCCCCCCTTTTTTGCTTTTGCCCACACCCTTCCTATATCATAAGGAATGGACTTTATATGGACACTACTGTATATGAGCACCTTATATATATTTTTAAGAATTTGTATTTTAGGAGGTCTGATACAGGTAGGTTACATATTGCATTATTCTTGTATACTGTTTAGAGCTTTATATTCTGTATGGATATGCACTTTTGAGTCATACTAGATTTATATTGACTATTTATATACTATATATATATTTATATATAGGAACAATTACCAATTGGGAACATACCAGTGAGTGCACAATTTTCACTTAACCCCTAAAGGTTTTAATTTATTTTTATTTTTTATTAACAATTAGAAATAAGATTAATAAAATATGACATTTACATTTGTAATAATAAATAACGTAATACCTCAAGTGAGAAAAGAACACAGATCAATGTCAATATTGAGGCCATGTAAAGGCACGGACTCTGAGAACAGTAGTTCTTTTATTAACTTATCTCTATATTTATTACAAGTCTGGCTATATATACTATTTCCATATATGCGCTTAAATTTGGTTAGAATAGGCTTAGGCTTTAGGGTATTTAAGGAGGCAGTCTCTTCCTACCTATAACTCCTGAAGAAGCCATACTGTAGCAAAAAGCGTAAGGTCAGAATTTTGGCAGCGAGGAGGTGAGGCACCAGATACCTACCTTGGAGATCCGAGACAAATATCACAAGTTCTACTGAAGTCATCGAAGGGCAGTGCTAACCAGTCATGGAGACAGGATCAAGGACAAGGCTCCAGGTGGCAATTCATAAATATGAGAGGCAGATAAGCATTTAGGGGCCTATGCAGAGAGCAGCGCTAGAATAAATTGGAGAGTTTAAGAAAAAGTAGGTTTAATGGAGAGTTTTATTCTCCATATGCAGAAATGGGCGAAATCCGCTATTTTTAGCATTACTGCATGTGGAGAATTGTAAATGAGGAGATGCGCGCAGCTGAAAGGGGAAAAAAAAATCGCGCATTTTTATATTTTTCCCTATAGCCGGCGAGCTCCTGCTTCTTGCCAACTTTAGTTGGCAGAGAAAATTGGAGAAAATCGCGCCAAAAACAGCCGCTAGATGGCGAGCGCGCCTTTCTGAATTCGGATATTTTTCAGACTGGCGAGATGTAGTTTCTCGCCAGCCGCGCGGCGAGATTTTCAAATAGAAAAAAAAAATGGCGCTTTTTTCCTAACTCGCCATTTTCAGCTGTTTTTAGCGTGATTTTCTCCTGAAAATGGCGATATTGCAAATAGCGCTGCTCTCTGCATGAGGCCCTTACTCTTAATGCCTATGTGAGTGCAACATGACTTTTAATGGCTGTGTAATAAATTTGTTACCGTGTGTGATTTTATCCATTATTTCTCATTTTCAATGCTAATAGTTTCCAAAGAAAGATAATTTCAGCAATTTGGGTCAAGAAGAGTCCTACCTTGTGATTATACTGGCCATACAATGCTTGTGAGTGCAATTGAATAACTGTGTTTTCTTCCCATTGTTTATTGATATGCTTACACCATATTGGGTTCTTCCCGTTCTCTTTTGTCTCTTTTGTCTGTGCTCAATGGACAAGTTTATGAACTTTTGAAGAATATGGGCCATTGTGGGAAATTCACCACTACGGCAACAAGTGCAACAACAGCTTTTTAACCCACTCTAACCCAGGGCTGTCCAAAGTCTAGTCCCCGGGGGCCCACCAACTTGTCAGATTCAGCACAGGTGGCTCCTACAGTGGCTCAGTCAACAACTGGGCCATTGATTGAGTCACCTATGCTGAAGCAGGGATATCTTTAAAACCTGACCTGTTGGCGGACCTTGAGGACTGGAGTTGGCTGCCCCTTTTCTAGCCTAACGCAGATATATTTCTTATTTGATACATGTTATATTAACTTGCATTGATTATTTTTTTCCTTTTTGGAGCACTAATGTTGTTCTCTTGAAATGTTACATATTCACTTTTTATTTCTATTTTATCCAACTGTTGGTGCAATTGGAATATTTTTTTATTTCAACATCTTCAGTTAAACTATCTTCCTCCTCCTCTCCATCAGTACCCGCCTTTCTCTCTAGCTTTACACCTCTCCATTTGTACATATTTAGTTCTGCAGCCTTCTGTTTCTACCCTTTATCTGTTAATGTTCGAGCTTTACCAGTCTTGGCTGCAGAAGGACTACAGAGACTCAAGAAAAACAACTTGAGTCCACCACCCCCCTCTCCTTATACCACAGCTTAACCCCTTTCACTGCCAAAAAGTAGTTAAATCCCAATGAGGCAGCTGAGCTGTGGAGTATAACCTGTGTTAGTGTTAATCCCACAAGCAGAACGCTAGAAAAGACACAGTCAGCAAATGCAGCATTGTGGTTGTGGCAGGACTGCTGACAAAGAGAGAAGTGTATGCATCTTGTTTATCAATTAACCTGTGGGCTGTGCAAGAGGCCGGTGGTGGGGGGGTAGGGGGAGGAAGTCTCCCAGACTCCTATGCTTCCTCCAGCATGTGGCACAGAGCAGGGCCACGGGAGAAAGTGACATTTAACATGAGGAAGAGCAGAGGGGACAGGGACAGGCGCAGAGAAAGAGAGGCAGTCACAAAGAGAATCAGAGAAGACTGTGACAGATAGGACACCCTGTGCTGTAATGTGGGATTCATTTAATTAAACCTCTTCAGTGCCAAACACTAAAGCAGGGGCGGCCAACTCCAGTCCTCAAGGGCCACCAACAGGTCAGGTTTTTAAGATATCCCTGCTTCAGCACAGGTGACTCAATCAATGGCTCAGTTGTTGACAAGGGCGACCAGCAGGTCATATTTTAAGGATATCTCTGCTTGTGCATATTTGGTTGAGTTATTGACTGAGCCAGCTGTGCTAAAGCAGGGATATCTTTAAAAAAAAAAACCTGACCTGTTGGTGGCCCTTGAGGACAGGAGTTGGCCACCCCTGCCATAACATATCGCTGAACCCCGATGGCAGTGAATGGGGTTGATATATTTCGAGGCTGAAATGTTCCCCAATGTTTATACAAAGCTACAGTATTTTGGCAGTGTCAGTATCCTGCACCTCCGTGCAACCCCCGTTTCCCTGCGCCCCCCACACTGAACACTGTGTGATGATTGAAAACATAAGGCCTCGGACACGCTTACCGCTGGCGTGATGATTGAAAACATAACCCAGCAGCGAAGTGGTTAAATGCACACAATGTTGCTTGTCTGTTACATTAGAACAAGTAAGGAATGTTCCCTCTGCCCTCATGGGCTGATACAAAGAGACTAGAACAGGTAAGGAATGTTCCCTCTGCCCTCATGGGCTGATACAAAGAGACTAGAACAGGTAAGGAATGTTCCCTCTGCCCTCATGGGCTGATACAGATAGACTAGAACAGGTAAGGAATGTTCCCTCTGCCCTCATGGGCTGATACAGATAGACTAGAACAGGTAAGGAATGTTCCCTCTGCCCTCATGGGCTGATACTGTACAAAGAGACTAGAACAGGTAAGGAATGTTCCCTCTGCCCTCATGGGCTGATACAAATAGACAGAGACCTTGGTTCTGTGAGGGACCCAGCATGGGATGAGACACATTGTCCTGCTCTGAACTTTTTGCAACATTGTTTTTTTTTTTCATTCCAAGGCAGCAGCTTAAAGGACAATTCTTCCCATGTGTGTGTGTTTACTTGCAGCTATGAAAACAAAGTATATTTTGCATAAGAAAAACAGAGCTGAGCAACTGCATTCTTCTATTTAGAGCTGGAATCTGAGTTTTATTATGATTCAGTCAGAAATCAGCCAGCGATGAGATCTGCTCATTGCAACTTTATATAATAATATTATTATTATTTTTTTTAAATTACCAATTCATTTAAAGGGGTCAACAAACAACATTTCGGTAAAGAATGTAACAATTGAATTGCCTTCCGTAAACAGACGTAACCATGCTAAAAACAAAGACCAGTCTACTTTTGTTTCTCTAGAAATTAAATATATACAAACACACACACACATATATATAGTTATGGATATATATATATATATATATATATATATATATATATATATATATATATATATATATTGCCCGGGTGCTCAGCAATACACTGGAATCCATAGAAAGCAATTCTTTAGTGGCAGCCTGATTGCCTTATATTTATATATTCACATATACATTTCTAATTACAGTATGTATGTATCTGTGTGTGTATATAGTTAGGTGTCTATATAGTTAATAATATATATGAAAACACACAGGTTAATATGTATCTTTCTCCCTCTATATACAGCTTGCTCTCTCGGAGGGAGAGAGATACAAACACGCGCAGACACACACACACTCACGACCCATGTGCATCTTCGTGTCATACCTCCTTCCATGGTTTCCATGGCGACCCAGTCGGTCCAGTGTGACACCCCCTCGCTACTCCGACAGGCCACGCGCACACTGTATGTGGTGAAGGGAGCCAGGCCTCCTATCACGTGGGTGAATGGGGGCACGTTCAGGTTCTGGTTGTAGATCTTGTGGTGCGGGGCTGTGCTGAGGTCCGTTTGGGGCAGCGAGGCCTTTACAGCCACAGCAGAGGGGAGAAGGGAAAAGAGAGGATGGGGAGACAGAGACAACGCACATAAGGAGGACACCCAACGATATTTTATTATATATAATATATATATGCGCCATATAGTAGCTCCGATTGGCGCGTACATGCGCATCAGAGCTACTTGAATAGTGCGTGTTTTTAAAATGGCGAAATCAAGCTTCTCGACACCCGTCTGGCTAATAATTTTGGAAAGTACATAATTCTGGCGGATTTGACTTTTCCCGCCAAGTTCTCGCCAAGAACTCTTTGAATGCGGACATTTTTGCCACAAACCTGGCGAAATTGTCCTTCCCGTACCTCTCTGCATAAGCCCCTTTGTTACAGTTGAAAAAAAATCAGCTCTGTGCTGCCTGGCGGAGTGGAGCAAGTGAGAATAAACAGCAGAGAACACAAGAGTGCAGTGTCTGAGCCCTTCCTAAATACAAATGAAAATAAAAACGAGAAACAGCAAGGACATAAAAATGCAGATGTAGCAGGACTTAATGTCTCCGGAAATAGTGCTGCCGCAAAATCGCTGCAGGAAGTCCATGCTTTCAGATCGGACCCTCCACAGCGATAACGCCGGCGCCGGGGCGGCGGTTACGCATCTTAGCCTGGTGCCGGAGACATTAAGTATTGCTACATCTCTAAGGTCATGTTCAAGGTCATTTTTGGGGCAACTTGACCATTAAAGCTGCTATTCTGCCAGAATTGTAAATTATTATAATGTTTTAAACAACTGAGACAGTGGGATCCAACAGAGCTGAACTGCGCTATTTTCAGCTCTGGGGAACAGCTCTGGGGTTCCCGAGATAATGAACGTTTTTGGTGCAGGAGTTTCCTGTGTAGAAAGCAATATGGCACTCGGCATCGTCCAATAGGAAGCCGCAACTGAGGATGCTGGGAATTCACATTGTCCCACAACATTTGGTGGCCATATTGGTTCCCCAAGAGGGAGTACAGATGAGTACGCTGGGATGTATCTCAGGAAAGGGTGGTCCCTGGAGCTGAAAATAGCACAGCTTCATTTTGGAGGATCCCCTGCTTCCAATTCTGTAACTAAAATTAATCTAAAATAAAACAAAAATTTTCCCGGTTGGGATTGTTACTTTAAAGTGAAAACAACCAATATCTATCTATCTATCTATCTATCTATCTATCTATCTATCTATCTATCTATCTATCTATCTATCTATCTATCTGAATGTCTGTCTGTCTGTCTGTCTGTCTTTTATGTGGGGAAAATGTGGCAGAACCCTAAGTAAATAAACATTTATTTATATGTAAACTGCTATAAATAATTAAGCTTAAAAATAAGGTGTTAAAATAAAGGCATTTTTCCTCTCTCCTAGTCAGTATCCAGCCCCAATCTTAATCATTTCATACATGGGGTCTCTTGTTGTTGATCCCTACAGAAAGGAGCCAAGACTCAGCTCCTCCACAAAACACAGACATATATATATATATGCAAATATAGCTGTATGCTCATCTGCATGTCTTAGGCAGGTCTGCAACCCCGCCTTTCCCCATTATCACCCAGCATACAGCACTTCCACTGCAGCAAGGGATTCTGGGAAATAACATGCAAATGAGCACACAGTGTCACTTTTTGCCTCAATAACCATTTTTAACATGGTTCCCTATAGGCTTAAGCTTGCTGCATGGTCACAGCTTTGAGCACAGCCAGGGTTAAGGTGCATACCCAGAAAACCACCCACAGACAGCTGTTTCGACCTTGATGGGTCTCATCAGTGTGGGGTTGATTTTACTGGGAATGCAAGAGAGGCTTATGGGATAGGCCAAACCATACTACTGAGTTAAGTTATGGTGAGTAAAAAAAGTGACAAAAACCCTCCACAGGAAAGCAAATATGCAAATATAGCTGTATGCTCATCTGCATGTCTTAGGCAGGTCTGCAACCCCGCCTTTCCCCATTATCACCCAGCATACAGCACTTCCACTGCAGCAAGGGATTCTGGGAAATGACATGCAAATGAGCACACAGTGTCACTTTTTGCCTCAATAACCATTTTTAACATTAAATCCCCTTGACTGATGCGGCAACAAGATGAAAGAGCTCAGTCAAATGACACCTTCTCTGCTGTACGTTCCCAAACTGTCATGTTTAAAACGACCTCCCATGTAGATACCTCATTTACTTTGTACATACAGTTTTCATATTGTGAAATCCCTCTATGCCCTCCTGTTTTGGGAGAAATCCCCAAATTAAAAAACATTGGGATTTTCTAAACCTGCAGCCCTAATCACTGCAGCATTGGAGTCAATGCTGCATTCTCCACTCAATTAGACACACACTTTTAACCAGTGCAGCATGTCATGTATGTGTGATCATTGTTTTTGAAGTGTTTGATCATTAAAAGGTCAGTCCTTTCTAGGGCCAATGTTTACTAGTGGCAGTGATATGTTTACTAGTGGCAGTGATATGTTTACTAGTGGCAGTGATATGCTTACTAGTGGCAGTGATATGTTTACTAGTGGCAGTGATATGTTTACTAGTGGCAGTGATATGTTTACTAGTGGCAGTGATATGTTTACTAGTGGCAGTGATATGCTTACTAGTGGCAGTGATATGTTTACTAGTGGCAGTGATATGTTTACTAGTGGCAGTGATATGTTACTAGTGGCAGTGATATGTTTACTAGTGGCAGTGATATGTTTACTAGTGGCAGTGATATGTTACTAGTGGCAGTGATATGTTTACTAGTGGCAGTGATATGTTTACTAGTGGCAGTGATATGTTTACTAGTGGCAGTGATATGCTTACTAGTGGCAGTGATATGTTTACTAGTGGCAGTGATATGTTTACTAGTGGCAGTGATATGTTTACTAGTGGCAGTGATATGTTTACTAGTGGCAGTGATATGTTTACTAGTGGCAGTGATATGTTTACTAGTGGCAGTGATATGTTTACTAGTGGCAATGATATGTTTACTAGTGACAGTGATATGTTACTAGTGGCAGTGATATGTTACTAGTAGCAGTGATATGTTTACTAGTGGCAGTGATATGTTTACTAGTGGCAGTGATATGTTTACTAGTGGTAGTGATATGTTTACTAGTGGCAGTGATATGTTTACTAGTGACAGTGATATGTTACTAGTGGCAGTGATATGTTTACTAGTGGCAGTGATATGTTTATTAGTGGCAGTGATATGTTTAGTAGTGGCAGTGATATGTTTAGTAGTGGCAGTGATATGTTTACTAGTGGCAGTGATATGTTTACTAGTGGCAGTGATATGTTTACTAGTGGCAGTGATATGTTTAGTAGTGGCAGTGATATGTTTAGTAGTGGCAGTGATATGTTTAGTAGTGGCAGTGATATGTTTACTAGTGGCAGTGATATGTTACTAGTGGCAGTGATATGTTTACTAGTGGCAGTGATATGTTTAGTAGTGGCAGTGATATGTTTAGTAGTGGCAGTGATATGTTTACTAGTGGCAGTGATATGTTTACTAGTGACAGTGATATGTTACTAGTGGTAGTGATATGTTTACTAGGGTCAGTGATATGTTTACTAGTGGCAGTGATATGTTTACTAGTGGCAGTGATATGTTTACTAGTGGCAGTGATATGTTTACTAGTGACAGTGATATGTTACTAGTGGTAGTGATGTGTTTACTAGTGGCAGTGATATGTTTACTAGTGACAGTGATATGTTACTAGTGGTAGTGATATGTTTACTAGTGGCAGTGATATGTTACTAGTGGCAGTGATATGTTACTAGTGGCAGTGATATGTTTAGTAGTGGCAGTGATATGTTTACTAGTGGCAGTGATATGTTTACTAGTGACAGTGATATGTTACTAGTGGTAGTGATATGTTTACTAGGGTCAGTGATATGTTTACTAGTGGCAGTGATATGTTTACTAGTGGCAGTGATATGTTTACTAGTGGCAGTGATATGTTTACTAGTGGCAGTGATATGTTTACTAGTGACAGTGACATGTTACTAGTGGTAGTGATGTGTTTACTAGTGGCAGTGATATGTTTACTAGTGACAGTGATATGTTACTAGTGGTAGTGATATGTTTACTAGGGTCAGTGATATGTTTACTAGTGGCAGTGATATGTTTACTAGTGGCAGTGATATGTTTACTAGTGGCAGTGATATGTTTACTAGTGGCAGTGATATGTTTACTAGTGGCAGTGATATGCTTACTAGTGGCAGTGATATGTTTACTAGTGGCAGTGATATGCTTACTAGAGGCAGTGGTATGTTTAGTAGTGGCAGTGATATGTTTAGTAGTGGCAGTGATATGTTTACTAGTGACAGTGATATGTTTAGTAGTGGCAGTGATATGTTTACTAGTGGCAGTGATATGTTTACTAGTGGCAGTGATATGTTTACTAGTGACAGTGATATGTTACTAGTGGTAGTGATATGTTTACTAGTGGCAGTGATATGTTTACTAGTGGCAGTGATATGTTTACTAGTGGCAGTGATATGTTTACTAGTGGCAGTGATATGTTTACTAGTGGCAGTGATATGCTTACTAGTGGCAGTGATATGTTTAGTAGTGGCAGTGATATGTTTACTAGTGGCAGTGATATGTTTACTAGTGGCAGTGATATGCTTACTAGTGGCAGTGATATGTTTACTAGTGGCAGTGATATGCTTACTAGTGGCAGTGATATGTTTAGTAGTGGCAGTGATATGTTTACTAGTGGCAGTGATATGTTTACTAGTGGCAGTGATATGTTTACTAGTGGCAGTGATATGTTTACTAGTGGCAGTGATATGTTTACTAGTGGCAGTGATATGTTTACTAGTGGCAGTGATATGCTTACTAGTGGCAGTGATATGTTTAGTAGTGGCAGTGATATGTTTACTAGTGGCAGTGATATGTTTACTAGTGGCAGTGATATGCTTACTAGTGGCAGTGATATGTTTAGTAGTGGCAGTGATATGCTTACTAGTGGCAGTGATATGTTTAGTAGTGGCAGTGATATGTTTACTAGTGACAGTGATATGTTTATTAGTGGCAGTGATATGTTTACTAGTGGCAGTGATATGTTTACTAGTGGCAGTGATATGTTTACTAGTGGCAGGGATATGCTTACTAGTGGCAGTGATATGTTTAGTAGTGGCAGTGATATGTTTACTAGTGGCAGTGATATGTTTACTAGTGGTAGTGATATGTTTACTAGTGGCAGTGATATGTTTACTAGTGGCAGTGATATGCTTACTAGTGGCAGTGATATGTTTAGTAGTGGCAGTGATATGTTTACTAGTGACAGTGATATGTTTAGTAGTGGCAGTGATATGTTACTAGTGGCAGTGATATGTTTACTAGTGACAGTGATATGTTTAGTAGTGGCAGTGATATGTTTACTAGTGGCAGTGATATGTTTACTAGTGGCAGTGATATGTTTACTAGTGGCAGTGATATGTTTACTAGTGACAGTGATATGTTACTAGTGGTAGTGATGTGTTTACTAGTCGCAGTGATATGTTTACTAGTGACAGTGATATGTTACTAGTGGTAGTGATATGTTTACTAGTGACAGTGATATGTTTACTAGTGGCAGTGATATGAAACTAGTGACAGTGATATGTTTACTAGTGGCAGTGATATGTTTACTAGTGGCAGTGATATGTTTACTAGTGGCAGTGATATGTTACTAGTGGCAGTGATATGAAACTAGTGACAGTGATATGTTTACTAGTGACAGTGATATGTTTACTAGTGGCAGTGATATGTTTACTAGTGGCAGTGATATGTTTACTAGTGGCAGTGATATGTTACTAGTGGCAGTGATATGAAACTAGTGACAGTGATATGTTTACTAGTGGCAGTGATATGTTACTAGTGGCAGTGATATGTTTACTAGTGACAGTGATATGTTTACTAGTGGCAGTGATATGTTTACTAGTGGCAGTGATATGTTACTAGTGGCAGTGATATGAAACTAGTGGCAGTGATATGTTTACTAGTGGCAGTGATATGAAACTAGTGACAGTGATATGTTTACTAGTGGCAGTGATATGTTACTAGTGGCAGTGATATGTTACTAGTGGCAGTGATATGTTACTAGTGGCAGTGATATGAAACTAGTGGCAGTGATATGTTTACTAGTGGCAGTGATATGTTACTAGTGGCAGTGATATGTTACTAGTGGCAGTGATATGTTACTAGTGGCAGTGATATGTTTACTAGTGGCAGTGATATGTTTACTAGTGACAGTGATATGTTTACTAGTGGCAGTGATATGTTTAGTAGTGGCAGTGATATGTTACTAGTGGCAGTGATATGTTTACTAGTGGCAGTGATATGTTACTAGTGGCAGTGATATGTTTACTAGTGGCAGTGATATGTTACTAGTGGCAGTGATATGTTTACTAGTGGCAGTGATATGAAACTAGTGGCAGTGATATGTTTACTAGTGGCAGTGATATGAAACTAGTGGCAGTGATATGTTTACTAGTGACAGTGATATGTTTACTAGTGGCAGTGATATGTTTAGTAGTGGCAGTGATATGTTACTAGTGGCAGTGATATGTTTACTAGTGGCAGTGATATGTTACTAGTGGCAGTGATATGTTTACTAGTGGCAGTGATATGTTACTAGTGGCAGTGATATGTTTACTAGTGGCAGTGATATGAAACTAGTGGCAGTGATATGTTACTAGTGGCAGTGATATGTTTACTAGTGGCAGTGATATGTTTACTAGTGGCAGTGATATGTTACTAGTGGCAGTGATATGTTACTAGTGGCAGTGATATGTTACTAGTGGCAGTGATATGTTTACTAGTGGCAGTGATATGTTACTAGTGGCAGTGATATGTTTAAGGTATTACATCTGGGTTACTGGTGATTTTTTTCCCCAAATGCGATACCTATAAATATTTGTAATAATGTTTAATTTACTTTGTAAACCTGATGAGCCGAGACTTGGGAGGGGTTAGATCTCCTCAAGCTGCCCCCTTTTGCCTAAGGCTGCGCTCATAGTGCCGGCGACGCGACGGACAGGCGACGGTTGCTGGAAAATCAAATAGAGATAACTTCCAGGGATCGCGACCAATCCATCGCTCTGTCATGTCGCGCTTACTATAAGCGCACGCGATGGCGGCAATGCATTTGTTTTGCCACAACGTCGCATCGCTGTCGCCGGCACAATAAGCGAAGCCTTACAGTATGTCACTGTGGGCTCAACAAGAGTTTGCACAGGCAAGCACCCTCCCACTACCTTTATCTTTATTGTCTCTCTGAGAAAGTCAGGATGGGATCAGCATAAAGAAAACACTTAATTGATAAACAGTCCTCTCTGTTCAGAGGCCCCTAATAAATGCAATTTGCAAATAATTTTCAGGGAAACATTAGCAGCTGTGTACTTGCTATCAGCATGGTTAGATTAGTTTAAGGAAGCCAATTAGCCTGTTAAAACTATCTCTCCTCTTTCATTAGTCCTGTGTTCGTACTCGGATAAAGGAAAGCAGAAGTAGTTAGTTTTGATTCAGACAAAACAACAAGAAAACATTGAATTCAGCTTATTACATTTCCTCTTTGTGTATATTTAGAAACCTACTGTAGGATACATGCAGAATGCTTGTGGAGATGAGGGCTCATAACCAGCGTTATATTACTGTATATATTACAGCGACATCTTCCTGTACACAAAATTACCTGAGCTTGTATAAGTCACTTCATTGCAAAGGTTGCTTCCTTTTTAATAGTTTATTTTCTGTTAGTGGTAGTCCTATTTCGGTGGCCCCATAAATTACACTAATGTTTTACAATAATGTGAAGGTGATTTCCACAATATAACATTTTTTTTTTAACCGAGTGGGACAGCGGATTTAAAAGATCTACTACTGTTTCCTGTGCTAACTCACAGCATTATAGAACATGTGCGGGTCTGTTTGTATCATCATTGTTTATATCGGCGTTTCAGGGTTTAGACCCAGTGTCTTTGTATATTTATAATGCTCTGTACGTTATGACATCGCTCCCTGTATGTACATCGCTCCCTGTATGTCATGACATCACTCCCTGTATGTCATGACATCGTACCCTGCAAGTAATGACATCGTACCCTGCACGTAATGACGTTACCCCGCTCTGCACGTTATTATATCGCTCTCCACATGTCGTTATATTGCTCTATGAAGATTTGATCATCCCTTTGGCCACAATAGGGTTAACATGTGTGCCTTCCACATATTTGCTCTGCCCAAAACTGGGGTTCAAAATCTTCCCCCTTTAATTAATCACCAACCCCACCTGTAAAAACAGCTTCTCAGTCAACAGATGTCTCTTCTCACCTGTGCTGCCCATTAAAAGAGATGTGTTGAAAGGCTGCTTTCTCCTGGGCATTAAAATCCACCCTCATAAATCATTGTTAAAGCACACCCCATTCCCATAGTCTTAAAGGTGCAATCCCTAGTAGCTGGTCAGAGAAAAAAACCTTTGGTAAAGAACTGACTGACCTAGTTGGCTTCCATAAACAAATATAACCGTGCTAATAGTACATATTTGGTTGTTTTAGTTGTTTTGGACGTCAATTTCAAACTGAATTTCTTCAGGGCCTCTGAATGGGGAGGTGCCAGTCACGTGTTTTATTTAGCGTTAGCTCACTGTGTTCTTATAAGAGTGACATATAAATAAGGGGAGGGGGGAAGAGAAAAGGTTTTGCCTGTGCTTGCTCACCACAAGGCAACAGCAGACAAAAGGGAGCAGCCAGGGGAACTCAAACCCCTCCCAAGTCTCAGCTGACACTGTTTACAAACAAAGGGCCTCATGCAGAGAGCAGCGCTAATAGCAATCTCGCCATTTTCCGGCGAAAATCGAGCTGAAAGCAGCAGAAAAAGGCAAGTTTTAAAAAAAAGCGCCATTTATTTTTTTTTGCTTGAAATTCGCCGCGCGGCTGGAGAGTTTCTAATCTCTCCAGTGTTTTTTTCTGCCGTATGCAGAGAGCCGCGATCGCCATCTAGTGGCTGTTCGCGCCAAAAAAATGGCGCGATTTTCAACATTTTCCTTCTCCACCAAGAAGCTGGCGCTCCGCGGCCGGTGGAGGAGAAAAAAAAAAAATCGATTTCTTTCCCACTAGTTTCAACAGCGCTTATAGCGCTTATAGCGCTGGTTGAAACTCTCCATATGGAGAAAGGATTGTAAATGCAGTTTTATGCCCTTTCTGCATATGGAGAAAAAAACTCTCCAATAAAGCGAAAAAAATTTCCCCCTCTCCAATTCTAAATAGCGCTGCTCTCTGCATGAGGCCCTAACTCTAAAACATGATTTTAACTTATAGTTGTCAGATTTGACACTTTGATCCTTAGGGGGACTGACCCCTTAAACATGTCACTGATGTTAGTACACGTTGATGCTAAAAGGTGCTGACCCCTTAAACATGTTGTTGCCTTTAGGTTGCGGCCGTGCTGCCGATGAGTGCATTAATGCTAGAGAGCGGTGACATCACCAACTCTCCAAGCATGAGCGCAGGCTGTCCATCATCATTTTGCGAAGCGTGAGTGGGGGGGGGGGGGGGGCGTGGATCGGGGCTATTTCTGTGTGTAATGTGTGTATTTGTGTGTGTGGCTGTGTGTGTGTGTGCGCGCATTGACTGCTGTTGAGCTTGCTTCAAAATCAATTTTCTTTGTCTCCCCAAGCGCTGAGCTTGGGAGAGCGTACGTGCCCGTGCACAAGCACGTGTGTCGCGTGAGTGTGGCCGTGCAGATTCACATTCACTGAAGTAAATGCATCAAGCGTGCTCAGCAGCAGCGTGGATGCAGCCTTAGTTCACTTTGGTCTGACCCTTAGGCTGCGCTTATAGTGCTGGCGACGTCGCGTCAAAACAAATGCATTGAATCCGTCGCATGCGCTTATAGTAGGCGCGACAGCGCGACAGAATGACCTGAATCTCTGTAGTCCGTAGAATTTGATTTTTACAGCGACGGTCTCATCATGTGACAGGCTGTAACCAATCAGATAGCTTCTGATGCAAGGAGAGGGGGGATGTGTGTGTGTGTGATTGTGTGTTTGTGTGTCTGTCAAGAGATCTCCAAAACTCAAATTACAACTTTTGAAAGGGCTACGGAGATGGGTGATGTCATCCGTAGCCAGCACTATAAACGCAGCCTTAAACAGGTCACTGCCATTAGTACACTTTGGTTCTGGGAGGGACTGACCCTTTAACTGTCTGTACTTACCTGCACAGTGCACACATACAGGGGGTGAGTCCCACTTCTTCCAGGCTCCCACGATACTTCCAGCTCTGTTGGTCCCCGGGATATTAACTGCAGCTCTGTTGGCCTTCTTGGCAGGACTGGGAGAGAGACCAGGGAAGGGTGTTAAAAACAGGTCCTCCACAGACAAACATTCCTTGGGGGTGTTAAAAATGGCCACCAAGGGTAGTGTGCTGTGACCTGTTTTAAAACTCTTTTTTGTTTACCTTCTGATTATTGCAGCATTGCATACTGTATGTAATGTGGGACCAGCTAAAGTGTTCAGAATGAGTCTGCATTAGTTTAACCACTTCTCCAGCTATAAGAGCAATATTAAAAAAATAAATTTTTAAATGGCACAAAAGTTGATGGATGGTTCAGTGCCAAGTTGCCATAGGAGCAGCCTTTAAGGTCTGTGGGTAAAATTGCAGCTTTATTCCTTAAAAATAAGCCTAAAAATCAAGTTAACATGGCAGCTAAATGACTCAAATATTGTGACATTATTACATTTCAGAGAACCTCAGAATAAGTCCGTTTCTGTTATAGGGCCCTGCAGTATGTAGTTTCCATATGAAACCGCTCAGTTCTGTGTTCTGGAGTGGGGCCCGTGAGAATAATCAGTGGGGGTTGCCACATGGACAGTCTACTGCAAGCTGTGCAGATTCTTAAAAAAAACTGAAATAAAAACCATCTAGGAAAAAAATATCAACATACAGTTGGGAATGTGGTTTAAAGTGCATTACATTGCACTCACTATTAAAGCAGCAATCCCGTCTGCGCATAGATACCAGTGTGTCTGCTCTCCCCCAGGGGAAACCAATGGCTCACTAATCTCACTGGCCCGCCGGCCAGAAGGGGCCGGTTACATCATAGCTGGTGACCTCCTATTAGATACCCATTTAAATTCCCACAGAAAACACTGCTAAACTGATCGCGGTTACCCTGGCTCGCCGGAGTTACAAGTAGTGCGGTTTAGCTAAGGCCCGGGCCATAGAGGGGGGGAGCCCTGCTGCACCGCGCTGACTCTGAGGCTCGCCTGCAGAAGCTGTGCGATTCCACGCACATACAGGCGAGCCAGCGTCCGCGACCGGAGGTGGGGGGAGACTGAGGGAGGCGGGGCAGTGACGTCGCTGGGCCAATCGCCCGCGACGCACTGAAGTTGAGGTCACGGCGCCGTGACGTTGACGCAGCCCCGCTCTCATTGGAGGTTTTCAGCCGACAGCGCGCTGAAAAACAGCTTGGCGCTCGGCTGAAAACTCCAAAGCCTGAGCCCGCCTGCGGATGCTCGCGCGAGCCCCCTCTCAAGGCATCCTCATTGAGGATGCGGGGTCTCCGCGCTGAGCGTCCGCACGCCTCAGCACGGCCTGTCCTTCTATGGACTCGGCCTTAGAGGATCCCCTGTTTCAATGCCGTAAAAAAAAGAAAATAATTAGGATTTAGGTGGGATTGCTCCTTTAAGACAAGTCATTTTTTGGGGGGGGGAGAGGAATTACACCTTCAACCCCATTATTCTGCAATGCCTTGCTGGCCACTGTGACATTAAGAGGTTAAGACGCCTCCTGTGACCCCTTTCACCTCCCCCGTGCATGCCAGCAGGGTGACTGGGTACTGAGTCAGACTGCTTGGCTTTAACCTCACAGACAAACAAGTGAATCAGACGGATTTTTCCCGCTTCTGATACGGTAATCTGGTAATCTGTCACAGCCTTCAGGCAGGTGGATTTCATTAGTGACAGCCGAACGCCGAGACCCTGTTTCCAATCCCAGTGTCCACTCTCCTTGTGACCTTGGTCAAGTCAATCAACCTCACTGTGCCTCAGGCGCCAACATAAGATTGTAAACGCCACAGGGCAGGGACTCGCACCTGCAACATTCTATGTACAGTGCTGTGTACACTATCAGTGCTGTGTACATTATCAGTGCTGTGTACACTATCAGTGCTGTGTACACTATCAGTGCTGTGTACACTATCAGTGCTGTGTACACTATCAGTGCTGTGTACACTATCAGTGCTGTGTACACTATCAGTGCTGTGTACACTATCAGTGCTGCATGCGAAGAAAAAGATATGCTGATTAATATTATACGGAACTGCAACGAGTTTTCATCTTGGCCCCTTGTTCCTTACAATATCTGTTCTGGCTTTTAACGCTGCAGTTCTTCCAGCACGTTTATCTGTTCCAGATTTACTCCTGGTGCAATGTACCCACCACTGATCCCTTGGCACTGCCTCTTTGTACACTGTGCTATACACTTTGAGGGGCTGAGCCTATAAAAGGGTTTGGTATAAAGGATATCCGTTTAGCACTGTGCACATACAGTGGGGATATGTAAAACTCTCACTGACTTACAAGGGGTCCCGGGCCCCTCTGCCGGGAAGGGGCTGCTACCTGTCTGAGCTGTCATTTACCTTTCACGGCTGCGGTCCTGGACGTGGTGACCCCTTTAGCATTGTGAGCTTCACAGGAGAAAAGTGAGGACTTATTGAGCCCTGGAGAGACACAGAGAGAGAGAGAGAGAGAGAGAAAACAGTCAGGATACACAAGGCTGCAGCCTGTGAGTGTGACCTAGTGACTGAAAGGGTGAGAGTCTTGTGTGTGTTTAAGTCTGTGTATCAGTGTATTATTGTTGCAGTGTCTCTGTATACAAGTGTGTCTGTGTATGTGAGTGCATGCAGAAGTTTTCTGAGTCTGAGTGTGTGTAACTATATAAGTGTATCTCTCTTAAGATATGTGTTAGTGTGTGTGTGTCTATAGGAGTGTGAGTCTGTTTATTTCTGTATAGATGAGGGATTAACTGTGTGTGTGAGGGTATGAATCTCCCCATTTGTGTGAGTTGGAGGCTGGCACTGAAGCTGCCCGCACTGTGTGTGTGTGTGTGTGTGTGTGTGTGTGTGTGTGTGTGTGTGTGTGTGTGTGTGTGTGTGTGTGTGTGTGTGTGTGTGTGTGTGTGTGTGTGTGTGTGTGTATGCCTCAAGGGAATATTTTTGCTATTAAAAACAACATACAATTGCTTCAAATAATTTAAATCATTCCATAAGAAAAAGAACAAGTACAAGTACTCCCTGTAATATGTTATAATTAAGATGATCTAACCTATTAAACCCTGGATTGTTTTGACGTCATACATTTTTGTATCTGCCCCCTCACTACAGGGGCAGTTTCTGAAAGCTAGGAAACATCTGGAACGCCATAAATGTTACAATGTACCAGACATGTAGACTATCAACCCAGAGTGTGTTATCAAAAACTCTTCACACTTCTTTAAAGCTGCAGTCCAAGCAATGGCTATGTTTTTTTTATTTTTTTTTTAATAAATCAGTTCTGTACTATAAGAAAATGCTTGTAGCATTTTTTTTTTAAACAACTCTGGATGACATTTTTAATGTATTATAATGTAACAAGCATGTTTTGTTTCTACAGCAACCATTAACAAAGTCACATCTCCTTCCTCTTCTGAAACAGGCTCTGGCACACCCATGCCCTCTCTCTGGAGTGCACCAATTGTATCTAGTGACTGCCTGGTCACATGATCTTCCCCACAGAACTTTGGTCCTCTTCTGCTGCACTGACCGCCATTTAGTGAACCACCCGAGCTGAATCTTCACTGATTTGATCACAGGAGAACAGATCGATCGACAACGTAGCTAATTATTTATCATTGATACACATATTAAATGGGAGAGAGGGAAAAAAACAGCTTAGACTGCTGCAGTAACACATGATACTAATGTGGGAGAGTGGAGGCGGCACTGCTGCTGCCCGTGCTGTACCTATGCTATGTATACATGTAATGGCGTAGCAGTGTGTTTGAGGTGTAGGCTGGCACTGCTGCTGCCCGCGCTGTACCTATGCTATGTATACATGTAATGGCGTAGCAGTGTGTTTGAGGTGTAGGCTGGCACTGCTGCTGCCCGTGCTGTACCTATGCTATGTATACATGTAATGGCGTAGCAGTTGTTTGAGGTGTAGGCGGCACTGCTGCTGCCCGTGCTGTACCTATGCTATGTATACATGTAATGGCGTAGCAGTGTGTTTGAGGTGTAGGCTGGCACTGCTGCTGGCCGTGCTGTACCTATGCTATGTATACATGTAATGGCGTAGCAGTGTGTGTGAGGTGTAGGCGGCACTGCTGCTGCCCGTGCTGTACCTATGCTATGTATACATGTAATGGCGTAGCAGTTGTTTGAGGTGTAGGCTGGCACTGCTGCTGCCTGTGCTGTACCTATGCTATGTATACATGTAATGGCGTAGCAGTGTGTTTGAGGTGTAGGCTGGCACTGCTGCTGGCCGTGCTGTACCTATGCTATGTATACATGTAATGGCGTAGCAGTGTGTTTGAGGTGTAGGCTGGCACTGCTGCTGCCCGTGCTGTACCTATGCTATGTATACATGTAATGGCGTAGCAGTTGTTTGAGGTGTAGGCGGCACTGCTGCTGCCCGTGCTGTACCTATGCTATGTATACATGTAATGGCGTAGCAGTGTGTGTGAGGTGTAGGCGGCACTGCTGCTGGCCGTGCTGTACCTATGCTATGTATACATGTAATGGCGTAGCAGTGTGTTTGAGGTGTAGGCTGGCACTGCTGCTGCCCGTGCTGTACAGTACCTATGCTATGAGCCTGAGATTGCAGCTACCCATTCTGTACCCGCGCTGTGTATACATGTCATGGTGTATGTGTGTATATGAGGGGGAGCCTGAGATTGCAGCTACCCATTCTGTACCTGCGCTGTGTATACATGTCATGGTGTATGTGTGTATATGAGGGGGAGCCTGAGATTGCAGCTACCCATTCTGTACCCGCGCTGTGTATACATGTCATGGTGTATGTGTGTATATGAGGGGGAGCCTGAGATTGCAGCTACCCATTCTGTACCTGCGCTGTGTATACATGTCATCGTGTATGTGTGTATATGAGGGGGAGCCTGAGATTGCAGCTACCCATTCTGTACCCGCGCTGTGTATACATGTCATGGTGTATGTGTGTATATGAGGGGGAGCCTGAGATTGCAGCTACCCATTCTGTACCCGCGCTGTGTATACATGTCATGGTGTATGTGTGTATATGAGGGGGAGCCTGAGATTGCAGCTACCCATTCTGTACCCGCGCTGTGTATACATGTTATGGTGTATGTGTGTATATGAGGGGAAGCCTGAGATTGCAGCTACCCATTCTGTAACTGCGCTGTGTATACATGTCATGGTGTATGTGTGTATATGAGGGGGAGCCTGAGATTGCAGCTACCCATTCTGTACCTGCGCTGTGTATACATGTCATGGTGTATGTGTGTATATGAGGGGGAGCCTGAGATTGCAGCTACCCATTCTGTACCCGCGCTGTGTATACATGTCATGGTGTATGTGTGTATATGAGGGGGAGCCTGAGATTGCAGCTACCCATTCTGTACCCGCGCTGTGTATACATGTCATGGTGTATGTGTGTATATGAGGGGGAGACTGAGATTGCAGCTACCCATTCTGTACCCGCGCTGTGTATACATGTCATGGTGTATGTGTGTATATGAGGGGGAGCCTGAGATTGCAGCTACCCATTCTGTACCCGCGCTGTGTATACATGTCATGGTGTATGTGTGTATATGAGGGGGAGACTGAGATTGCAGCTACCCATTCTGTACCCGCGCTGTGTATACATGTCATGGTGTATGTGTGTACAGTTTGTGAGGGGGAGGCCGGCACTGCTGCTGCCTGGACGATATCTGTGCTGGCTATACATGACATGTATGTAGCACTGTGTGTATGTGAGGGGAAGGTTGGCACACTACATGTGCAGGATCCATGCTTTGTATACGTCATCGTATAGAAGTGTGTGGTCCAGGAGGCTGGCGCTGGCTATGCTGTACTGTATATAGCCACTCTGTCTGTAACATGTATATCTGTGCTGTGTCTGTGTGTGAGAATATAGTGTACATGTGTGTGTTTGTATAGGTGTTTGAGCAATGTATATCTGTACTAAAGTGTGCAATGAATTACTGGCACTATATGGGTTAAACAGACTGAATTCTTGCTTGTTAAAAAAAACAACTCACTTTTCTAACCAATTTTTCCTGTTTAAATTTAGCTTTGAGGAAGATTCTTAAAATAATAGGACTTGGGCTTAAGGGAGCGTGAGAGAGTGAGAATGCCAGGGATAGAGAAAGCAAGAATGAGAGAGAGCGAGAATGAGAGAGAGAGCGAGAATGAGAGAGAGAGCGAGAGAGAGAGAGAGTGAGAATGCCAGGGATAGAGAAAGCAAGAATGAGAGAGAGAGCGAGAATGAGAGAGAGAGCGAGAATGAGAGAGAGCGAGAATGAGAGAGAGAGAGAGAGAGAGAGAGCGAGAATGAGAGAGCGAGAATGAGAGAGAGCGAGAATGAGAGAGAGAGAGAATGAGAGAGCGCGAGAATGAGAGAGAGCGAGAATAAGAGAGAGAGAGTATGCCAGAGAGGGAGAGAGAATGTTAGAAAAGAGACACAGGAAATACCATACAGAGAGAATACTAGAAAATGAGAGAGAGGAAATACCAGACAGAGGTAGAAAAAGAGAGAGCACGTGAGAAAGGGGAGAGAAAATACCAGATTGAGTGAGAAAAACAGGGGACAAGAAAAAAGAGTGAAAGTGGAGGATGAGGGAAGAGTAACACATGGGGCCTCATGCAGAGAGCAGCGATATTTAAAATTGGAGAGGGGAATAAAAAGTAGCTTTAATGGAGAGTTTTTTTCTCCATATGCAGAAAGGTCCGAAAACTGCATTTAGAATCCTGTCTGCATATGGAGAGTTTCAACCAGCGATATGCGCGCTGTTGAAACTTGTGGAAAAAAAATCGCGTTTTTTTTTTTCTCCCCCACCGGCCACCGAGCTCCAGCTTCTTGCCAAATTTTTTTGGAGAAGCAAAATGTTGAAAATCGCGCCATTTTTTTGGCGCGAACAGCCGCTAGATGGCGATCGCGCCTCTCTGAATACGGCAGTTTTCAATACTGGAGAGATTTAGGTTCTCTCCAGCCGCGCGGCGAAATTTGCAAATAAAAAAAATAAATGGCGCTTTTTTTAAAACTCGCCAGTACCTGCCTTTCTACAGGCATTTTTCTTCAAAAAATGCCGCTATTCACCTTACCGCTGCTCTCTGCATAGGCCCCATGGACGGATAGGTATAGAGTATGAAGAAGAGAAAAAAGGGGGGGGGGGAGCGAGAGGGTGTGGGGGGAGAGAGACAGACAGAAAAGTATATTTCCTTCCCCTTCTCACTCCCAGCCACCTTGTGTCTGAGACACTCTCTTATCACATACAGTCATGTGAAAAAGAAAGTACACCGTCTTTGAATTCTATGGTTTTACATATCAGGACATAATAACAATCATCCTTTCCTTAGCAGGTCTAAAAATTAGGTAAATACAACCTCAGATGATCAACAACACTGTGTCATGTGTTGTTTAACAAAAATAAAGCCAAAATGGAGAAGCTATGTGTGAAAAACTAAGTACACCCTCACTACTTCCATAGGAATTAAGATGCTAAGTAGCAGACAGGTGCTGCTAATCAAATGCCCTTCATTAATTGATCATCAGCAAGTGTGACCACCTCTATAAAAGCCGAAGTTTTAGCAGTTTGCTGGTCTGGGCATTCAGGCATGTGTTAACACAATGCTAAGGAGGAAAGACATCAGCAATGATCTTAGAGAAGCAATTGTTGCTGCTCATCAATCTGGGAAGGGTTATAATGCCATTTCCAAACAATTTAAAGTCCATCATTCTACAGTGAGAAAGATTATTCAAAAGTGGAAAACATTCAAGACAGTTGCCAATCTTCCCAGGAGTGGACATCCCAGCAAATTCACCCCAAGATCAGACCGTGCAATGCTCAGAGAAATTGCAAAATACCCAAGAGTTACATCTCAGACTCTAAAGGCCTCAGTTAGCAAGTTAAATGTTAAAGTTCATGACAGTACAATTAGAAAAAGACTGAACAAGTACAGTATGGTTTGTTTGGAAGGGTTGCCAGGAGAAAGCCTCTTCTCTCTAAAAAGAACATAGCAGCACGGCTTAGGTTTGCAAAGTTGCATCTGAACAAACCACAAGACATCTGGAACAATGTCCTTTGGACAGACGAGACCAAAGTGGAGATGTTTGGCAATTATGCACAGCGCCACGTTTGGCGAAAACCAAGCACAGCATATAAGCACAAACACCTCATACCAACTGTCAAGCACGGTGATGGAGGGGTGATGATTTGGGCTTGTTTTTGTAGCCACAGGACCTGGGAACCTTGCAGTCATTGAGTCGACCATGAACTCCTCTGTATACCAAAGTATTCTAGAGTCAAATGTGAGGCCATCTATCCGACAGCTAAAGCTTGGCCGAAATTGGGTCATGCAACAGGACAATGATCCCAAGCACACCAGCAAATCTACAACAGAATGACTGAAAAAGAAAAGAATCAAGGTGTTGCAATGGCCCAGTCAAAGTCCAGACCACAACCCGATTGAAATGCTGTGGCTGGACCTTAAGAGAGCTGTGCATAAACAAATGCCCACAAACCTCAATGAACTGAAGCAACGTTGTAAAGAAGAGTGGGCCAAAATTCCTCCACAATGATGTGAGAGACTGATAAAGTCGTACAGAAAACAATTACTTCAAGTTATTGCTGCTAAAGGTGGTTTTACAAGCAATTGAATCATAAGGTGTACTTAGTTTTTCACACATGGCTTCTCCATTTTGGCTTTATTTTTGTTAAATAAATCATGACACGGTGTAATATGTTATGTGTTGTTGTTCATCTGAGGTTGTATTTACCTAATTTTAAGACCTGCTAAGGAACTGATGATTATTTTTATGTCCTGATATGTAAAACCATAGAATTCAAAAAGGGTGTACTTTGTTTTTCACATGACTGTATGTCTATGTATGAAGACTGTGATGGCAGATACAATAGATCTGTTCAAATTTGTTGGGATATCTTTTTAGAAAAGAAAGGTATACAAGGATATACCGAATAAGTAAACATGGGAAGGATGTTGATCCCAGGAGAAATCCGATTGCCAATTCTTGGAGTCAGGGGGGAATTTATTTTTCCCCTTATGAAATAATATAATTAGATGATATGACACTGGGGGTTTTTGTTTGCCTTCCTCTGGATCAATATACTGTAAGTACGGTTATAGGATAAAGTATCTGTCATCTAAATTTAGCATAGGTTGAACTTGATGGACGTATGTCTTTTTTCAACCTCATCTACTATGTAAGTACTTTGTAACGATGTTAGACCCCATTGACATGTCATACAGGTAGCATGCAGAGCTGGGCAGAGGCTCTAACCCCTTTCGTGCCAGATGTGCTGTATCCAGGAGGGTACAGCAACATCTGTAAATGATCACCCCCCCCCTTGCTAGACGCAGTAAGCGAGACAAAAACACAGCTGCTATGTGGTCAACTCAGTGACATCAGAGAGGGCGAAGCATTCCCAGTGCCCCACCTCCATAACTCCCTCATACCTCTGTCTCTCTGTCCCCCCCGTCTCCCCCCTCTCTACATAGCATCATAGGCTCTTCTGTATCTGCTTCAAAAAGATCCTCCTCCCCTGCATGTTCATTTATTTTTGTTAGGTTGTGTAATTGTTTCCTTACAAAAGATTCACACCGGCTATGTCATTTATTTGTACCTTGTGAAAAGTGAATATGTTTTGCTTTTCTCCAGGAACAATGGATTCCAGCTACTTCTGTTTATCTGTATGACTAATCATAATTATTTGGCAAACAGTCATCATCAAAAGACACTAACATTTGTAAACAACCAAACCCTAGAGCTTAAAAGTTTTAAAAAAATGTTTTCATCGAAAAACAAAACAAGTTGTCAATCAGCAACATTTAACCTATTAAAGATGTGACTATCCTTAAATCACTTTGCTCCAAGGATTAAATATAATTTAAATATATTACATTACATGTATACATTAAATATATATTTCCCATATTGTACAATATGGTGTCTGTTTTCACCTCTAAGTATACGCAATAAATGGGAAGGTCCCTATAAACCAGCATTCCCCCCTTTTCCCCCCACACCCCACCCCGAGGCCTTTTATGAGTTTAACGCAGGGGAGGTCACCAACAGGCCAGGTTTTCAAAATATCCCTGCTTCAGCACAGGGGGTTCAATCATAATGACTGAGCCACCTGTGCTGAAGCACTGATATGCCCAAAACCTGACCTGTTGGTGGCCCTTGAAGACTGGAGTTGGCCATCCCTGGTTGAACTCATATAATGTTACTATCTTGCCCCCTGATCCCTTAGAGTAAGTGAAAAATAAAATACTCAGAAAATGGTGATCAGCGCATACTGACGCTTTAAAAATCAACATTTTACTTAATGTGTCCCGAGTGGAACTGTTTTCAGCTTAAACCGTTTGTTGCTGGCCCCACTGGCACTGATGGTGCTTCTGGTTTGCATTTGGTTGCTTGCACTCTCTCCCTGCCAAGCTTGGAGTTTTACAATATCCAACCCCCACCTCCCCCTTCCGTGGCAGATGTCAATGGAAATGATGAATTTCCCCCTGAAAACACAGAAAGACGTGTGAGAAAAAAAACCCCAGATCTAAGAATAGGGATAATAAAGGAACATACAAAAGTCCCTGGCAAGTTGTCAGAATGAGGGAGAATAAAATGGTAGGCACACATTTATCAATCCTTCTGCTTGGAAAGTTCTGTACACGTGAAGAAGAGACCTGCAGGGGTTGGAAAGTTCTGTACACATGAAGAACAGACCGATGAGGTTTTGAAAGCTCTGTATACGTGAAGAAGAGACCTCTGGGTTTAGAAAGCTCTGTACACATGAAGAAGAGACCTGGGAGGTTTTGATCCATCAAACATGTCCCACATAAAACCAAAGGGACCTCAAGACAGTGACATTAAATGGGTTAAAGGGTCTGACTCTGTCAGTAAAAGGGTTAAGTTATCAATCACCAAATGTCACCATGGTCCTAAGTAGGACTAAAACTTTAACGACCGACCTCTGTGGGGTGGGGTGGGGTGAGGGAAGAATGCAGACAGCTGTTTTTTTTAAAGATGCATCTGTCAACAAGGAAATGTTTGTTCCAGTAAAAAAGACCCCTCATTATTGAAAAAAGAGCCCTCATTAACGACATGTCATTAGCTCTCAGGTTCGCTGTGAGTGTCCTGTGGAGGATCTGTCATCAAGAAGTTCTAGCTTTATTTGATAACGTGTGTATGATACGTTCCATGTCATTGCATTGAGCTTTGGAATATGGCGGCACCTTCTAAATAACTTATTGGAAAGTGGCTGTAGGAACATGTATGGGACACAATTATTGGGATTTTAGGAGATCTGCCGTATAAATCTCGAACCCACTTCAATCACTCAAAGAATATTTTTCTTTTAGAAAACGATGTTCCCTTTTTTTATTCTACTCACAACATTTGCAGTCAAACTCTCCAAAGGTTTGCAGTGTTGATGTAAAACAATTGTTGCGGGGTCTATTAAATATGGCCCCATTGAGAATGAAACAAATCGCTGGAATGTTGGAATCAGAATTCCTGCGAATCCTCTATCTCTTGATGGTATCTTGGACATTAGTTCAATAAGACTCGGTTGCATTGTATACTGTGCATCTGAGGGGGTGAAAAGGTGCCTTGCTGACCCCCACATGTCAGTGACTCAGAGCCCTGTCACTCCTGCATCTGCTTTGTGGTCCCCTGAGTCACTCCTCAGCCTAATCATGTTACAGGATTAAGAGGGGATGCTGTGCTGTGGGAATGTTTAACTGATCTCTCAGCCTGTGTGTTAGTGCTTCTACAGTATGTGAGGAATGCAGCTATGCACTAACAAAGAGCTTAGTGACTGCACCTCCACCCTGCAGCGTCATTCCATGTACTGACTCCTCCCCCACACACACACTGCACCGCCATCCTGCCCTGCAGTCTGCTCTGCTATTCCATGTACTGACTCCTCCCCCCCCCCCACACACACACACACATTACTACACCGCCATCCTGCCCTGCAGTCTGCTCTGCTATTCCATGTACTGACTCCCCCCCCCCACACACACACACACACATTACTGCACCGCCATCCTGCCCTGCAGTCTGCTCTGCTATTCCATATACTGACTCCCCCCCTCCCCACACACACACTGCACCGCCATCCTGCCCTGCAGTCTGCTCTGCTATTCCATATACTGACTCCTCCCCCCCCCACACACACACTGCACCGCCATCCTGCCCTGCAGTCTGCTCTGCTATTCCATATACTGACTCCTCCCCCCCCACACACACTGCACCGCCATCCTGCCCTGCAGTCTGCTCTGCTATTCCATATACTGACTCCCCCCCTCCCCACACACACACTGCACCGCCATCCTGCCCTGCAGTCTGCTCTGCTATTCCATGTACTGACTCCCCCCCCCCCACACACTGCACCGCCATCCTGCCCTGCAGTCTGCTCTGCTATTCCATATACTGACTCCTCCCCCCCCCCACACACACACACACTGCACCGCCATCCTGCCCTGCAGTCTGCTCTGCTATTCCATGTACTGACTCTTCCCCCCCCCCACACACACACACACACTGCACCGCCATCCTGCCCTGCAGTCTGCTCTGCTATTCCATGTACTGACTCCTCCCCCCCCCCACACACACACTGCACCGCCATCCTGCCCTGCAGTCTGCTCTGCTATTCCATGTACTGACTCCTCCCCCCCCACACACACACACACATTACTGCACCGCCATCCTGCCCTGCAGTCTGCTCTGCTATTCCATGTACTGACTCCTCCCCCCCCCACACACACATTACTGCACCGCCATCCTGCCCTGCAGTCTGCTCTGCTATTCCATGTACTGACTCCTCCCCCCCACATACACTGCACCGCCATCCTGCCCTGCAGTCTGCTCTGCTATTCCATGTACTGACTCCTCCCCCCCACACACACTGCACCGCCATCCTGCCCTGCTATACTTCTACAGAGCTCACACCCACCCCTCCATTCTACTATGCTACACAGTTCTGTCACTGCACCTCTATCCTGCCCTACAGCCTCTCTGCTATTCCCGTACTGTCACCGCTACCACTCGTGTATGGACTCCACACACCGCTCTGTAACTGCACCTCCATCCTGACCTGCTGCTTTCTCTACTATTCCTGTCCAGCCTCTCTCACACACACAGCTGTCACTGAACCCCCATCCTGCCCTGCAACATCTGCTATTCTCATACTGTCTCCCCCATATTCTAAACTCTGTCACCTCAATCCCACACTGTGTTAACTCCCTGAGACCTTCAACAAGTCATCTTATCAAACAACAGAGTGTAAGCTCTGTGGAGAAGGGAATGTCTGAACCTACTAATATACAGAGAGATTTGTATATATATATATATATATATATATATATATATATATATATATATATATATATATATATATATATATATATATATATATATATATATATACATACATACATACATACACACACACACACACACACACACATATATATATATACACTGCTTTTTTCTGCGAAAAAAGGTGGGGATAATGTGGTCCTCCAACAATCTTTTTGTGAGAGGCTATTAACACAGTAGTTGTCTGCGCATGTGCGTGAGAGCTCATGCATGCGCTGACAGATACTGTGTGAATAGCTTAGCAGGAGTGAGCAAACTTTTTAAGTCGAGACTGCCTTTTCATCCGTGATATTAGTTGGGCCCTCCCTGTCTGATGTAATCCAAATCCCATGAAAAAAAACCCCGTTATTAAATGGTATACAATATAAATGTGAATACAAATATGTCAAATACTTGCATATTTCAACATTTTTAAAACGGCAAAACATGACAAATTGTATATGAGTTTTTAAAATAAATCAGTGTAGTAGTAAAAGATAATATCGACTGTAATGTATCTCTCTCACCCTCCCTCCTCCTCCCTCTTACCCTGCTCTCTCTGACCCACCCTTCTCCTCTCTCTAACTCACCCGCCTCCTCTCTCTTAACCTCATCTCTCTCACCCATCGCCCTCATCATCTCTCATCCCCCCACCCTCCTCCCCGTCTCTCATCCCCTCTCCCCGTCTCTCATCCTCTCCCTCTCTCCTCCTCATCCTCTCTCCTCCTCATCCTCTCTCCTTCTCCTCCTCCTCTCTCCTCCTCATCCTCACTCCTCCTCATCCTCACTCCTCCTCATCCTCACTCCTCCCCTCCCCTCCTCATCCGCTCTCCTCCTCATCCCCTCATTTGCTCCTCATCCCCTCATATGCTCCTCATCCCATCCTTTCACCTCCTTATCCCCTCATTTCACTTCCTCACCCCTCATTTCACCCTCCTCATCCCACATTTTACCTCCTCCTCTCACCCCATTAATACCTGGCTTCGGTAGTGGACCTCGCGAGTGGAGGAGGGTGGCGGTGGTGGCAAAGGCGGGCGGCGGGAGAGGATGATGGTGGCCCACCAGAGTGGAGGAGGGCAGCAGAGGAGTTGGACAGTGGCAGATAAGGACTGCCAGGGAGGAACACGCGGTAGCAACGGCAGACACCGGAAGTCATTGAAGACTTGTGGGTCGGACCACTGGCGGGCTGCCGTCATCTTCTCCCGCCACCCACCTCTGCTGCTGCCGCTCTGCTACCACAAATCGGCAGCCCCCTTTAAAAAATCTTGTGCCCCTCAGTTTGCGCACCCTTGGCTTACACTGTAGCCGTATGAAAAAGGTGGAGATACGGCGTAGTCCTGCGTACCCCCAGAGAAAAAGCATTGTGTATATATATATATATATATATATATATATATATATATATATATATATATATATATATATGCACACACGTTAAAAAATGTATGTATAGTAGGCACACTGCCCTGATAAAGGTCCCTCGGTGTCCCAAAAAGTTGGTTGTTATAGTAACCTGGTGTTTGGGTGAAGTATATATATATATATATATATATACACACGTAACCCCGATCCTAAAGGGTTACTAGCATGGTTAGTGTATGCTAGGCTTCACCCTGAGTTGCTATGGGAATCCAGACGTCACGCAGGGGTATGTAAGGAAAAGGGACTGTTCTAGAAAGTCAGGTTCCAGGAGTACAAGAGGAGAGGAGCCTCGGGGAGAGTAGATACCCATGTTCTTAGAGTAAAAGTATAGACTAGACCAGGCCCTCCTACTTTATTATGTTATACACAGGATAGTAACCTTATATATATATATGTTATATATATATATATATATAATATAATATATATATATATATATGTATATATATATATATATATATATATAGCGCCTCTCCTCCTGTCACATGGGTAGTGCCCCCTTCTTACCTTTCACATTCAGAATAGAAGGGGTTAATGCCACATCATCATCCAGGGAATTTAGGGGCACCCCGTCATGCAGCCATATAACATGAACGGGGTCGGGGGGTCCCTGGGCATCACAGCTGAGGTTAAAGGTCATGTCGGAGTTGGTGTGCAGGTCTTGGGGCTCCTCCGTGAAAAAGGGCAGGCCTGGCAAGGGTAGAGCAAGAAGCGGGTTAGTGACAGACAGTTTGGGAACCCCTTTGCTGTCAGAGGGACCTGCTTGGCAACATTTATTGGAGTTTCTACTGCCCACTGCCTTTGAAGTAGGTGATCCCGGTTTGAAACCCAGTGTCAGCTCTCCCCGTGACCTTGGGAAAGTCACTTTACCCCCCTGTGCCAAAGGCAGCAAACATTAGATTGCAAGCTCTTTGTAGAAAGACTGTAGCAATATAAATGCTGTAACAACAGGAAGGGTGTGGTTGGGGGTGGGGAGATCTGTAAAATACACCACGTTTTCTTTTCGAGTGGAATGTGTAATGGTAAGATTGTAAATAAAAAAAAAATAGTAGCGGTAGTGTGGGGGTTAAATAAAAGTAACACACACGTACAATCACAAATCAACCACTTTCTGTCATTCTATAAACACACAAATATATACCGTATATATACAGTATATATACACAGTATATATATATATATATATATATATATATATATATATATATACAGTGTTCGACAAACCTATACATTTGCTCGCCCCGGGTGAGTGGATTTAAACCCCTGGGCGAGTAAATATTGGCCCAAGCAGCACACGTTTGGTACTAGGTGGCGAGTAGATTTTTTGGTGATTTGTCAACCACTGTATGTATATGTATATTATATATATATATATATGCAAATATAGCTGTATGCTCATCTGCATGTCTTAGGCAGGTCTGCAACCCCGCCTTTCCCCATTATCACCCAGCATACAGCACTTCCACTGCAGCAAGGGATTCTGGGAAATGACATGCAAATGAGCACACAGTGTCACTTTTTGCCTCAATAACCATTTTTAACATGGTTCCCTATAGGCTTAAGCTTGCTGCATGGTCACAGCTTTGAGCACAGCCAGGGTTAAGGTGCATACCCAGAAAACCACCCACAGACAGCTGTTTTGACCTTGATGGGTCTCATCAGTGTGGGGTTGATTTTACTGGGAATGCAAGAGAGGCTTATAGGATAGGCCAAACCATAATACTGAGTTAAGTTATGGTGAGTAAAAAAAGTGACAAAAACCCTCCACAGGAAAGCAAATATGCAAATATAGCTGTATGCTCATCTGCATGTGCATGCATATATATATACACACACACACAAACACATGTATACACACACTCACCTTCCAGCTCCAGATAAGCCTCTTCAGACAAGATCTTTTCTTCTTCCATGATGACCACACACTGGTAGCGTCCGGCGTCAGAGAGCTGCAGCGAGGGGATGCTGGGAGGGGAAGGGACAGGGGCATTTTTATCACAGCCATAAATGGCACCTATCAAAACTTTGGGGTGTGAGACTAAATGCTGCAGGATAGAGGTCCAGGGACTGAGCTGTATGTGTGTAAGGTCGCGTTTATAGTGCCGGCGACGCGACCGATGACGTCACCCATCGCCACTGGTGAAAGTTGAACTTTAGTTTTAAGTGACGTCGCTGGCGACTAGGCCAGTGATGTCACCAAGGCGGAGGACAGCGCTCTGTGATTGGTTTAGAGACAGTCACATGTGGCGACGCTAAAAAAAATCAAATTTCACTGGCTTCCAAATTTTTGGTCGCTCCGTCGCGCTTATTATAAGCGCATGCGACGGATTCAGTGGATTTGTTTTGGAGCGACATCGCGTCGCCGGGCACTATAAGCGCAGCCTTAGGAGGGAGGTGGAAGAGGACAGTACAGGGGGATGCAGGTCAGGATGCTCAATCAGTTCTCGCAGTGTAAGAAATAACTGCGCTAACTACCTGGTACTGTGCTGAATACTAATGCTTGGACCTTTCTAATGAATTAGCCTTTAACCAGTAGGGATCACAGCGTCTCTGGCAGTTAGGGGGTTAATGGACAACTGCAGACAAATCTGATTGGACTCCAGCCACTGGCAAGCCAGGTGACAAGTGACCTGAGGACAGGTACAGGGAGTGGCCCCTTAATCTCTGCCTCTGTCTGACCCCAGGGCGGTACCTCCCCCCTTTGTTCATAAAGTTAATGAAGGGGGGGGGGAGAGAGGAGCTATGTCTGCAGTGGTGCATGCGGCTCCTTTCGTGGTGAAGTTGCGGTAATCCGTGCCAGAGATGAAGTCAATGCGCAAGTAGAGACCTGACCAGACACTGCTCATTAACCTCCCAGATGCCAAATCCAAATGGGGCGGAGGGTGGGGGGGGGGGGGGTTGGGGGTTGGGCGTTGGGGGTTGTTAAGGGGGGTGGATCTTTATCCACACTCGCTTTTATATTACATTGGGGGTTTTTTCTAGACGAGCCTACAAGGAAATATAAATGGCCGCTCGCTTAGCATTGATAAAGGGTTAGACCAGGGGTGCACAACTCCAGCCCTCAAGGGCCACCCACAGGACGGATTGTAAGGCTATCCCTGCTTCAGCACAGGTGGTACCATCAAAATAACTGGTGTACCTAATGACAGTGACGTGTTTAATGGGTTAAAGAATCAGACCCAATGTAGGATTTAGGAAACCTAAGCAAATTGATGTGTTTAATGGTTTAAATGGTCAGTCGTACGCAATACCAAAGAGACCGAACAATAGTGACATGTGATTGGACAAGGATAATCTGCGAGTATTTTGTTAAACTTCATTTACAGTGTAATTAAATGAACTAGAATTTGATGGCAGAGAAGAGCACCTTGGCCCACCCAGTCCGCCCATGCAATCTGATGGAAAAACTCAGACCCTCTGAGATCTTTTAGTTTCTTTCATATTTAGGACCCCCATATATCTATCTCGGGCATGTTTTTAAATTCCCTTACTGTACCAGCCTCAGGCACCTTTGCTGCAAGGCTACTCCCTGAATCCCCCATCCTTTCAGTGAAGAAGTTCTTCATCAGAACGTTCCATCCTCCAGCTTAAAGAGAATGGCCTCTTGTTCTGTCACTTCCCTCTGCTTCACTCCTGCACCTTATTGAAACCCTTGATGTATGTGTAAGTTTCTAACTCCTACGTGATGTCGTGTGACCCCGCGGCGGTCATTTGACATCGCCGGAGACAAGACGAGTAACATAAAGAGCCCACGTGCGCTCCCCCAGCATTTGATTTAAATACTTTGTGGAAGAGCGCTGGGCCTCTGTAAGTGCCCCCCCCCAGACAATGGGGGGGAAGCACCTCCCAGTCTGCGCACCCCTGCGGCTTAAACAATCATTGTGCTCAGCTGATTATGAAACTCAGTTATATAAATTTATGGTGTATTTGCTTTCTCTGCTTTTGCTTCCTGTGGGTTCCTAAGAGGGACTGAACATGTGGGAGAGGGGTTTATCACTTGTCATAAGAAGGCCCTCTCACCCACCTCAGATCACTTATGGTCATCCATTCCTCGTCATTCAGTGGCACTTGAATCTGGTTGATGTCAGCTAAGTACAGAGACTCCCCATTTCGCAGCCAGTCCACCTCGGGACGCTCCCCCATTACCCGCACGCTGCACCTTAGCACAATGTCCTTCCCCAGGGATGATGTCAAGTTGGAGGGGTCCTCTGTGAAATAAACACCTGGGAGGAAGAAGCAGAGGAGATGTTATTTGGATCCTATATGTCAAGATCTACATCGGACTTCAAGAAATCCCCCTCTACAAGAAAAGATTTGTCCCCATAGACTTTGATGGGATCCCTTTCTACAATAACTGTTGGTGTCCATAGACCGTTATGAAATTATCCTCTATAACAATGGTTCCCAACTCCAGTACTCAAGAACCCCCAGCCGGACAGTTTTTATATCCATGTTTCAGCACTGGT
Source organism: Ascaphus truei (assembly GCF_040206685.1). Lineage (NCBI taxonomy): Eukaryota > Metazoa > Chordata > Amphibia > Anura > Ascaphidae > Ascaphus > Ascaphus truei. Next base: position 6,070,516 of record NC_134489.1, read on the forward strand.
AGTTCAGTCAAAAAAAGTGAGCCATTGATTGGGCCACCCGTGCTCATGCAGGGACATCCTTATAATCTGATCTGTGGGCGGTTCCTGAGGACAGAAGTGGGGAACCACTGTTTGATATGAAACAGAAATGAGCACAAGTTATAAAACAAATCTGTGTTAACTGTTACCAAATCTTGCTATAGTCCTTTCTCCACTTTCAGTAGCCATACAAATATACCCATCATTGGGAGGGGAAAGTCAGGATTAATACTATGCAGCAGATTCATTAAAAAATAAATAAAAAAAGTTAACTCCGTGTAATCGGCTTCCATAGAAAGATTGATCCCCCTATTCCCTTTGGGTGCCCTACGACATAGTAGCTACGTCAAAATGAATTGCTCATTCTCTTAAGGAAGATCGCGTCCTGCGCTGCTCCACAGACGCGATCTGAAATGGTGGCGGATGGAAGCGGCATGACTCACCCCGTTTTGTCAGCAGCGACAGAGTGATCACGTGACTGCTTTGGAGAGAGGTCAAGCGATAACGAATGCCGGTGGGGCTGCACCACTCTGGCACTAAAAGGGTTAAAAGCACCTGTTTAACTCAGGGGTTCTCAAGTCCAGGCCTCACGACCCCCCAACAGGTCAGGATTAAAGATCATTTCAGCTGTGCCTCTGAGGGCTGACAAACAGTCTTTTCATCAAAATACATTGGATCGTAAAAACGCAAAAAGGTTTTGTTCATCATGGTTATGTCACAAGTTTAAAAATTATTTAAAAATATAAAACTTGTGTGATTCTTCAAAGAAAATGGTGCTGTATTTAACCTATTAAACATGAAACTGTTCACTTTGCTTGTCGGAGGTACGGCTCCTTTAAAATGATTAAGACGTTTCCTTCTGCACTAGCAGTAATTGTCTTTGAAATCCCCTGCATTAAATGGGGGCCTGTGACTCACTCACCAAACCACAGGGCCTCATTGTCAAGAAATCTCCATACAAAGACTTCCCATGGAGGGCTTGGCTTCATTACTCAACATCATTATACCGTTCAACATGTTTATTATCAGTGTATAGAGATACTTAGCATCATTATACAACACAGCATGCTTATCATCAGTGTATAGAGAAACTAAGAAACATCCTACAGCACAGCATGTTCTTAGAGTATACAGATACTCATCACCATTATACGGCACTGCATGTTTATCATCAGTGGCTAAAAGTGTATACAGATACTCCGTATCATCACAAAACAACATGTTCATTACCAGGGGCTGGCAATGTATACTCATCACTATTATACAGTACAGCATGATTATTATCAGCGGCAGAGGGATTTTTGATGGGCTGTGCTTTTCCTTTTTATAACTCTTTCAGTTTCTGATTTCTGCCTTTTCACCCATTCACCTTCCACCATCTTCCCCTTTCTTCACTTCCTCTCTCAGTTCTTATTCTCATTTTAGGATACAAAGGGCCATGGCATTAAAGGGTCAGTCCCTAGCAGAGACGGCACATTATTCGCACAATGTAGAATCCGCAGCAAATATCCGCGGGCCCCTCTGAGACCAGACGAAGCAACCAGCGGTGTTTGTGCAAAGTATTCTCATTTTCCACACAGAATTAGACCAATGTTTGGAAACATCAGTTGAATCAATGGTAAAAATAAATATATATATATATATTTTCTTTCAAGCGAAATGAAATCTTTGGCAGATTGCCATGCTTTTGCGAGGACGTTTTACAGAAAACCGCGACAAGGAATATTCGCGGATTTGCAAATGTTTACAAAAATGTGTCAGATTCTTTGCAAACCGGTTCGTCCATCTCTAGTCGCACAAGGTTTTCTTTTCTTGCAAACGTCTTATCAATGTGACTGGCTTCCTCACAAAGATGCAATAACCCGTCAAGTAACATTTTCACCAATCTGCTTCCGGTAAAAACGAATCAGTTTTATTAGGGCATTGTGTCATTCTCTTCTTATTGTTCTTCCCTTTATCTCCATTTATTAGGTCACTTGGTCATAGGAGCAACTTCCCTTTAATCCATTAAACATGTCACTGTCATTCGGTCAATATGGTCCTATAAGGAATGGGACTCACCCTTAAGCCCATCTCACCACTCAGTGCTGTGTAGGCACGGTCTTACCTTGTACAAACAGGTACTCTATACACAGATCGCAGCGCTGGAACACCCTGCAGTACACATCATTATACTGTAGTTCAGAACATTTACCTGGTTTCATAACCCATTGTTTCTTATTCAAACATACATTAAATAAGTTATGGTGGGTCAAAAAAAAGTGACTGAAACCCTCAACCGTATACTGTACGGCAAATGAAAATATCACTTGTGAGCACATTCACATGTCTTATACAGGTCTGCAACGCTGCCTTTCACCGTTATCTCCTAGCACAGCGGCGCGCAAACGTCTGATGCTGCACCCCCCTGCATCCACACCCCCGGTGCTCACGCCCCCCTTACCTGCCTGTCGGCATAAGCGGGGTCATGTGACGCGACATCATGTGACGCCTTGCCATGGCAATGGGCGTCAAAGCGGGGTCGTGACGTTCCATGACCCCACAGCGTCATTGCGTTCCATGTCAACGCGTCATCTGAAGCTGGCTGAACCTCGTTAAGTTCAGTTGCAGAGGCCTCGAGCGATCCCCCGGCGTTTCCTTTAAATGCCTTGAGGAAGAGCACGGGGCCTCTGCAAACGCCCCCCCCCCCGCCCCCCCCCCCCCAAGAAAATCCTGCGCCCCCCAGTTTGCGCACACCCCTGACCTAGCATACAGTGCTTTCAACTGCAGACAGGGCTTCTGGGAAATGAGAAATAGATAGGAATATTGACAACTCGATGTAAACATAACAATCTATATAACAAGTAGTGGTCCTGTCCTGTAACACGACACGTTGGTCTCTGCTGGTTTTATATTTTTAGTTGGAAACAGTTTTATTCGTGTTTTGAAGTAATGTAGAAGGATGGAGGGATGGTTTAATTCCTAATAAGGTAAAATGATCCTTCCTGCAGATTTGATGGAGTTTCCCCTAACTGTGAAACCCCGGAGCCAAGTGGCGCCCATATATGCAGATATGCAGTGGGCTCACAGGTATGAGTCACATTTGGGGGTTATATCCAACATTGTGACAATCCATGGAATAATTGGGAATTCAATGATGGAAATTCGGGAGGCTTTCCATGGTGAGAATTAGCGAGACCACCCTCTAGTGCAGGGGAGCGCAAACGGGGGGGGTGAGATTTTCTGGGGGTGGGGGGGGGCAGGACAACGTGTTTACAAAGGCCCCACACTCTTCCCCACAACATTTAAATTAAATGCCGGGGGAGGCGTGAGGGCTCTGTAACGCCCTCTTACCTGCTGTGTCAAATTACGCCACGGGGTCAAATGGCAACGCAATGTCACATGATGTCATGATGCCGTATGACATCATCAATACCAGAGAGGCGGTAAGGGAGGGGGGGAGGCGCGAGCAGGGGGGGGGGAGAGCAGATAGGGGGCACACAAAGAAAAGTTTGCGCACCCCTGCCTAGTGCATGAGCCTGCCCAGCAGTGAGTGAAGGTGTACTACAATTCGGGGGGCATTCTGGCAGTGAGTGTCTTTGTACACTTGCAGACCTATAAATAATGATGATGTGGATATAACAAAACGGAGTATTTCAGTACTTGTCTTTCCCCTGACAATGAACATGCTGAATTGGTTTCACAATGCTCAGCACGCGCTTTTCAATGTATTGCTGGCTCCTCTAACATCAAAGGGTTAACGCTAAAAAAAATGTTGCGAAAAATAATATTCTTATAATAGAAAATAATTTTAATTTATAAAAAGAATTTACAAATTGTTTAAAAATAATAAAAGTGTGTTTATGTTAAGCAGGATACTGGGTATAGAATATATTTTCCCCTACGCAGCTTACTATCTAATCAAAGGTTGTTGGAGCCTTCAAACTGCACACACAGGAACTGGGTGATCATGGAATATAAAAAGATACTGTATAATGTTCTTTATATAGTACAATGTTTCAATGTTTCTGATATAGGTGTGGGGGAGTGTAGAGATGTGTCTCCAATGTCTGTGTCAGGGGTGTGCAAACTATTCGCGCTGCGCCCCCCCCCCCCCTGCCTGATCTCCCCGGTGCTCGCGCTCACGCCCGTGCCCCCCCCCCCCTCCACTTTGCTTTCTTGTGTGCGGCGGTCATGTGACATCACGCCATGACCCTGCGATGTCATTTGACGCTGCGTTGCCATGGCGACGTGTCACACAGCCGGCTGAGTTGGTTTATACTGGCTTTGCCATTTTCAAGGCTGGGTAGGTTTTCCATATACATTTTAAGTTATGTTGGGTGTATATGGTAAAATGTATATAGTAAACCTTCCCAGCCTTGAAAATGGCAAAGCCAGTATAAAGCAACCTCACACTGATGAGACCCATTAAGGTTGAAACATGTCTGTGAGTGGTTTGACTGGCATTGCATCAAATCCCATGATGTGCTTAAAAGCTGTGTGAACAGCATTGCATTTGCTTATATGGGCTCCATGTAAATGGTCTTTCAGGCAAAAGGTGACACATTGTGCGCTCATGTGCATGTTGTTTCCCAGAATCCCTTGCTGCAGTGGAAGCCCTGTATGCTAGGTGATATGTATATTGAAGGATATATGAGAGAAAAGGACAGAAGTTCCTTGAGCGAGGAGGACAAGTCTCCATTTATGTTACCCCTACGGGGTAAAAAAAATGTTGAGGTGCGTTGTTTCCTTTGTCGCGGTGGCAGTTGGGGGGAGGGCGGGGGAGTGTGAGTAACCTTGCCAGACGGAGCTCAATGGTGAGTAAAGTCGGTGGTGGTTGGGAGTGGCGAGTGGGCAGGGCTCATTTAAACGTGAGTTGCTGGGGCCCATTCTTGATAAAGGGCCGGGCCAGACGGTACCCGGCTTTTGGGGGGGTTTCGGCCATTGGTTGGAGTACCTTTGGCCTTTAACCAATGAGCGAGCACTCTGGTAGGGGATTGGCACTTATTGGGTTAACTTATGTTTTAATAAATAGCTGCGGCTTTGTACTTCCAGACCCTGTTTGTGGACATTTATTTATGTTATGGGGTCACTGAGAATAGAGAGGGGGCGGGGGGCTTCCTCGCACTCTCCAAGGTCATGTGCCTCCAATTTCTGTGTATTCAGAGGATGTGAGAGGTATGTGTCTCCGATGTCTGTCTGTAAGGAGGAGGTGAGAGGTATGTGTCTCCAATGTCTGTCTGTAAGGAGGAGGTGAGAGGTATGTGTCTCCGATGTCTGTCTGTAAGGAGGAGGTGAGAGGTATGTGTCTCCGATGTCTGTCTGTAAGGAGGAGGGGAGAGGTATGTGTCTCCAATGTCTGTCTGTAAGGAGGAGGTGAGAGGTAGGTGTCTTCGATGTCTGACTGTAAGGAGGAGGTGAGAGGTATGTGTCTCCGATGTCTGTCTGTAAGGAGGAGGTGAGAGGTATGTGTCTCCGATGTCTGTCTGTAAGGAGGAGGAGAGAGGTATGTGTCTCCAATGTCTGTCTGTAAGGAGGAGGGGAGAGGTATGTGTCTCCAATGTCTGTCTGTAAGGAGGAGGGGAGAGGTATGTGTCTCCAATGTCTGTCTGTAAGGAGGAGGTGAGAGGTAGGTGTCTCCAATGTCTGTCTGTAAGGAGGAGGGGAGAGGTAGGTGTCTCCAATGTTTGTCTGTAAGGAGGAGGTGAGAGGTATGTGTCTCCAGTATCTGTGTATTAGGAGGAGGTGAGAGGTAGGTGTCTCCAATGTCTGTCTGTAAGGAGGAGGTGAGAGGTAGGTGTCTCCAATGTCTGTCTGTAAGGAGGAGGTGAGAGGTATGTGTCTCCAATGTCTGTCTGTAAGGAGGAGGTGAGAGGTATGTGTCTCCAATGTCTGTCTGTAAGGAGGAGGTGAGAGGTATGTGTCTCCAATGTGTGTCTGTAAGGAGGAGGTGAGAGGCATGTGTCTCCAATGTCTGTCTGTAAGGAGGAGGTGAGAGGTAGGTGTCTCCAATGTCTGTCTGTAAGGAGGAGGTGAGAGGTAGGTGTCTCCAGTATATGTGTATTAGGAGGAGGTGAGAGGTATGTGTCTCCAATATCTGTGTATTAGGAGGAGGTGAGAGGTATGTGTCTCCAATGTCTGTCTGTAAGGAGGAGGTGAGAGGTATGTGTCTCCGGTATCTATGTATTAGGAGGAGGTGAGAGGTATGTGTCTCCAATATCTGTGTATTAGGAGGAGGTGAGAGGTATGTGTCTCCAATGTCTGTCTGTAAGGAGGAGGTGAGAGGTATGTGTCTCCGGTATCTATGTATTAGGAGGAGGTGAGAGGTATGTGTCTCCAATATCTGTGTATTAGGAGGAGGTGAGAGGTATGTGTCTCCAGTATCTGTGTGTTAGGAGGAGGTGAGAGGTATGTGTCTCCAATGTCTGTCTGTATGGAGGAGGTGAGAGGTATGTGTCTCCAGTATCTGTGTATTAGGAGGAGGTGAGAGGTATGTGTGCCTGAAGTCTGTGTATTACAAGAATGCGAGAGGTATGTGTCGCCAATGTCTGTGTATTAGGAGGAGGTGAGAGGTATATGTCCTGATGTCTCTGTATTAGGAGAAGGTAGGGCTGCGCTTATAGTGCCTGGCGATGGCGACGTCGCTCCAAAACAAATGCATTGTCGCCGTCGCCAGCGCTTATAGACAGGAGCGACGTCACGACCAAAAATTTGGTAGCCGGTCAAATTTGATTTTTCACAGGCTATCGCCACATGTGACAGCCTCTGAACCAATCAATGGTAAGGTCGCTAGCGACATCGCTGCAAAGCGAAATTCTGCTTTTAACGGGTGACATCATCCGTCGCGTCGCTGTTGCGTGCACTATAAGCGTGGCATAAGAAGTCTGTTTCCCTGATGTCTGTGTGTTAGGAGGAGGTGAGACGTCTGTGTCCCTGATATGCATGTATTAGGAGGAGGTGAGAGGTATGTGTCCCTGATATGCATGTATTAGGAGGAGGTGAGAGGTATGTGTCCCTGATATGCATGTATTAGGAGGAGGGGAGAGGTATGTGTCCCTGATATGCATGTATTAGGAGGAGGGGAGAGGTATGTGTCCCTGATATGCATGTATTAGGAGGAGGGGAGAGGTATGTCTTTTCAATGTCTGTGTATTAGGAGTGGGTGAGAGGTGTTTGTCTTTGTTGTCTGAGTATTCGACGAGACACGAGGTATGTGTGCCTGATGTCTGTGTATTACAAGAATGCGAGAGGCAGATGTCCCTGTTGATGTCTATTAGAAAAATGTGAGATGTACTGTATGTGTCTCCAATGTGTGTGTATTAGAAGAAGGTGAGAGGTATCTGTCCCTGATGTCTGTGTATTAGAAGAATGCAAGGGGATAGGTGTCCCTGTCGTCTGTGTATTTAGGAGGAGATAAGAGGTCTGTGTCCCTGATTTCTGTGTATTAGTAGGGGTAACAGGTACGTGTCCCTGATGTCTGTCTATTAGGAGGAGGTAAGAGGTCTGTGTCCCTGATTTCTGTGTATTAGTAGGGGTAACAGGTATGTGTGCCTGATGTCTGTGTATTAGGAGGTGGTAAAAAGTATATTTTCCTGATATCTGTGCAATAGTTGGGGGTGAGAGATGTGTATCCGTGGTATTTCTATATTAGGAGGGGGAGAACGGTATGCAGATCCTTCAACATTTTGCACATAAAAATTAGGTAACACTGTAGTTCCTCTACTCCTGCTGGATGGAGCTACTTCCAAGCAACCTCTATGGAAGTCCCCTAACCAAGGGGAGTGCAAACGTTTGCTGCTGTGTCCCCCTGTCTTGCTTGCCCTGGTTCTCGAGCCCACCCCCTACCTTGCATTCGTGTCAAATGATGCGGCACGTAGCGTCATTTGACACCGCATTGCCATGGCGACGCGTCACACAGCCGGCTGAAGCACAGTAAGTGGAGTGTTGCAGGAGCCTCACGCGATCCCCCGGCATTTAATTTAAATGCCACCGCCCGCGCCCATGAAAAATCTCGCACCCCTGCCCTAACCTATGCAGTTTACCATGCATACAAAAACTCTCTGTTGAAAACATACAGCTGGTGTTACGCTTTGTCCATAGTAGGACGTGCTAGCCTCAGCGCTCCTCCTCCTCCCCGTCGTCGCGCTTGCAACCGAACCTTGTTTTTATTGCGAAGCGCTGCTCTCCCTGTAGCTCATGTGCCTAGCCGTCCTAGTGTTTGCTTCAGCGCGAACTACGTAGCTTGCACTATGGACGAAGCATTACAGAACTCAAAAACATGCAGTGTACAAGATATTTAGGGGGGGGGGGGGATATTTGTCACTGATGTCTGTGTATTGGGAGGAGTTGAGAGGTATATGTTACTGATGTCTGTGTATTGGGAGGATTTGGGAGGTATATGTTACTGATGTCTGTGTATTGGGAGGATTTGGGAGGTATATGTTACTAATGTCTGTGTATTGGGAGGATTTCGGAGGTATATGTTACTGATGTCTGTGTATTGGGAGGAGTTGGGAGGTATATGTTACTGATGTCTGTGTATTGGGAGGATTTGGGAGGTATATGTTACTGATGTCTGTGTATTGGCAGGATTTGGCAGGTATATGTTACTGATGTCTGTGTATTGGGAGGAGTTGGGAGGAATATGTTACTGATGTCTGTGTATTGGGAGGAGTTGAGAGGTATATGTTACTGATGTGTGTGTATTGGGAGGAGTGGGGAGGTATATGTTACTGATGTCTGTGTATTGGGAGGATTTGGGAGGTATATGTTACTGATGTCTGTGTATTGGGAGGATTTGGGAGGTATATGTTACTGATGTCTGTGTATTGGGAGGAGTTGGGAGGTATATGTTACTGATGTCTGTGTATTGGGAGGATTTGGGAGGTATATGTTACTGATGTCTGTGTATTGGGAGGAGTTGGGAGGTATATGTTACTGATGTCTGTGTATTGGGAGGATTTGGGAGGTATATGTTACTGATGTCTGTGTATTGGCAGGATTTGGCAGGTAAATGTTACTGATGTCTGTGTATTGGGAGGAGTTGGGAGGTATATGTTACTGATGTCTGTGTATTGGGAGGATTTGGGAGGTATATGTTACTGATGTCTGTGTATTGGGAGGAGTTGGGAGGTATATGTTACTGATGTCTATTAGGAGTGGAGAAGTATGTAACAGAAAAAAACAAAACAACTTTATTTCATGTAGCGCATAGGAATGTTTACAGACAAAGACCCTGCCCAGATGAGCTTACGATCTATATTTTTGGTGACTGAGGCAGATGGAGATAAAGGGGCCTATGCAGAGAGCAGCGAATTTTAAAATTGGCGAATTTATTAAAAAGTAGCTTTTTTGGAGAGTTTTATTCTCCATATGCAGAAAAGTGCGAATTCTGCTATGTTTAACATGGATGCGTGTGGCGAGTTTAAATTGGCGAGATGCGCGCTTCAGAAACGTGTAAAAACAAATTCGCGCCTTTTTTTTCCCCTTTGCAATGGCCGCGAGCGGCAGCTTCTTGCCAGTTTTTTCTGGCGAGGCAAAAAGGAGACAATCGCGCCATTTTACTGGCGCGAACAGCCGCTAGATGCCGTTCGCGCCTCTCTGCATACGGATATTTTTAAAACTGCCGAGATTGAGGTTCTCGCCAGCCGCGAGGTGAGTTTTACAAATAGAAAAGAAAAATTGGCGCGTTTTTCGGAACTCGCCATTTTCTGCTGCTTTCTGCGCGATTTTCTCCAAAAAATGGCGAATTTCGAAATAGCGCTGCTCTCTGCATAGGCCCCAAAGTGACTTATTTAAGATCACAAGGAGCTAACACCAGGAATTGAACCAGGGTCTTCACTCACTAACCCACCTCTGCTCTCTCATGTTCCTCATGTCTGTGTATTAGGAGGAGGGGGTTAGGGATAGTATGTGTCCCTAATGTCTATGTATCATGAGGGATGAGAGGGATGTATCCATGATACTTAAGTGATTTGGATACAATAAATTAGATTGTAAGCTAAGCTCCCTGGGGCATGGTCTTTTTTAGCCTTATGTTGCCATTTAACGGTTGCACTTATTCCGATTGTTTATAATGTATATTGTTTACCTCCTATAAATGTTGTAAAGTGCTGAGTACAGGGTTGGGGCTATACTAACAAAATTATACATACATAATGTCTGTGTATTAGGAGGGGGTGAGAGGTTTGTGTCTCTGCTATCTGTATATTAGGAAGCGGGGAGAGGTATATGTATCTGTATATTAGGAGGTTCTGCGAGATATGTGTCCCTGATGTCTCAAGGTTACAAGTGCATGTTATCAGTGCCTAGTTTCAGACTGTACCCTGCCCCTTTCATACTGTCTCTCTCTATCTCTCTCTGTCTCACCACAGATAAACAACAAACAATAGCTTCGAGCAGCCTTTGTACTCACCAGTCTGTGCAGAGGCACCTAGTAAGGTTCCCAGCAACAGGAGCAGCACAGGCATCTGTCCCATCCTGGTGACAAGGCAAAGTCCCCACTGAATTCCCAAACAGAGAAATCTGTGCGGCTAACTCCTCATCTGAAGTGAGAGCTGAATAAAGCAGAGGAAGCAGAAATCAAACACAGCAAAACTCCGGTTCCTAAACCTCAACGCATTGACACCCCAGATACAAAAATATGTGCGTCCCCAAAACACAGAGACACAGGGAAAAAAGTGCGTAATCCTCAGAATAGGGGAAAACAAAGTATAAAAAACTAAAATAGTTTATTAAAACAAAAAAACTCACTTTTTACAGTCACGAAAAAAGTTTGAAAAGTGACATTTCTTTTCACGTCTTCCCAAAGTCCTGTTAGTCTTGAAGTGGGTGAAATGTAGAGCCCCTATAAAAGTCGATACTATAAAGAATGAAAAGTGGTGAGTGTGAGAACAGTCTTGTAAGTGTATGAGGCTGGGGTAGAGTGAGGGATCCTTCCTCTCTCCCTTGCTCTGACTCACACACACTCACACCCACCCACTCTTCACATTGTACAATAGGAGAGGATGGAATAACTCCTTCGTAGCTCTTCCTACTTTCAGTGTAGGGAGGAGCGTTCCTTGCAGCTGCTGAAGAGTTAAATAAAAGCGAGAGATAGGGGAGGGGAGGAGAGAGAGAGACAGGGGTACATTACATTGGTAGCCTCTCTGGCAAAGCAGCGGTTACAGGTTTAATTTTACAAGCAGACACATCCTAAGGCTGCGCTTACAGTATAGTGCAGGTGACAGCGATGTCGCGTCAAAACAAATGCATTGCCGCCGTTGCGTGCGTTTATAGTAAGCGCGGCGATGCGACGGAGTGACGGCTTGGTCACGATCGCTGGAAGTCATCTCAATTTGATTTTTCCAGCGACCGCAGCGTGACGTCACCGTCGCCGGCACTATAAGCGCAGCCTAAGGGTGAAAGCACTCAGCTGCTCATCACCTTTTATACTACTCAATTACAATGTAAGGGGCATGTTGTAAATAACTCAACACTGTAGCTAATCCTTTAAAGCAGGTATCAAGAAGTCTGTATATATATATATGTATAATCAAAAAATAAATAGATGATACCGTTCTGTGGCTAACGAAATGCTTTTATTTGTGCAAGCTTTCGAGATACACTGATCTCTTCTTCCGGCGATGTTACAATGAATGAAGCAAGCTGATACCTCTACATGAAAATATGGAAGGGCTAACACGGTACTGATACCTCTACATGTATATATGTATATATATATATATATATATATATATATATATATATATATATATATATATATATATATATATATATACATATATGTATATAGACACACAAAAAAGACTAACAAGATCCCTTATAACAGCACTCAAAATATGCCTAAAGTAACATATGAGAATCAAACACAAAAAAACGGGAACCAAAGTAAAATTGAAGAAAGGTCTATGATTTTAATACAGTAGCAGTAGAAAACACTAACATTTAAACCATACAAACACTGATGGCAGTGCCCTGAAATGTGCCAGATCACTCCGGGGTGAAGCCCACCTTAAGGGCGAAACGCATCGAGTGTCCCTGATGGCAGGACCCCCCCTGACTTATGTTGCTAGTGATTATTTTTTTGGTGTATTTCCTGGACATTTGACTTCTCATTGAGACTCTAGATGGAATTACTCCTCTCCTGGGCTCTATAAGGACTGGGCTCTATAAGGACTGGGCTCTATAAAGACTGGGCTCTATAAGGACTGGGCTCTATAAGGACTGGGCTCTATAAGGACTGGGCTCTATAAAGACTGGGCTCTATAAGGACTGGGCTCTATAAGGACTGGGCTCTATAAGGACTGGGCTCTATAAGGACTGGGCTCTATAAAGACTGGGCTCTATAAAGACTGGGCTCTATAAAGACTGGGCTCTATAAGGACTGAAACATGGGTGTCTACAGATGAGTATTCTTTTGTCAATTACAGGACTTTTCAACAGCACAGGCTTTTTCATATGCTTTTTAGCACCAACATAGATGCCGAGCTGGGCAGCAGACTTACTCATATCTGTCTCCCGTATTGCTCCTTGCCATAGTGCTTGTTGACACCTCAGCATGCTTTAGTGTTTCATTTTTTGGACTATCTCATACAGGGTTAGAGTGTTATATTTATTTTCCCTTTTCCTCCCCTGTTACCCCCCTTGGTTGTTATTTTTTATGTGTGCTGTTTTACTAGCACTCATAAGTTTATTTCAATAGGGGGTGGGAGGGGGAAGGGGGGTGGGAGGGGGGTGGGAGGGGGAGGGGAAGGGGGAGAAGGGAGGGGAAGGGGGAGAAGGGAGGGGAAGGGGGAGAAGGGAGGGGAAGGGGGGGGAGAAGGGAGGGGAAGGGGGAGGGGAAGGGGCGGGGAAGAGGGGGGAGGGAGGAGGGGCGGACGGGGGAGGGAAAGGGGAGGAGGGGGGAGGGAAAGGGGAGGAGGGGGGAGGGAAAGGGGAGGAGGGGGGAGGGAAAGGGGAGGGAAAGGGGAGGAGGGGGAGGGAAAGGGGAGGAGGGGGGAGGAAAGGGGAGGAGGGGGGAGGAAAGGGGAGGAGGGGGGAGGGAAAGGGGAGGAGGGGGGAGGGAAAGGGGAGGAGGGGGGAGGGAAAGGGGAGGAGGGGGGAGGGAAAGGGGAGGGAAAGGGGAGGAGGGGGGAGGGAAAGGGGAGGAGGGGGGAGGGAAAGGCGAGGGGGGGGGGGGAAGGGGGAGAGGAAAGGGGGGGGGGAAAGGGGGGAGGAAGGGGGGGGAGGAAAGGGGGGGGAGGAAAGGGGGGGAGGAAAGGGGGGGGAAGGGGGGAGGAAAGGGGGGGGAAGGGGGGAGGAAAGGGGGGGGAAGGGGGGAGGAAAGGGGGGGGGGAAGGGGGGAGGAAAGGGGGGGGGGAAAGGGGGGGGGAAAGGGGGGGGAAAGGGGGCGGGAAAGGGGGGGGAAAGGGGGGGGGAAAGGGGGGGGAAAGGGGGGGAGGAAGGGGGGGGAAAGGGGGGGAGGAAAGGGGGGGAAAGGGGGGGGAGGAAAGGGGGGGGGAAAGGGGGGAGGAAAGGGGGGGGAAAGGGGGGAGGAAAGGGGGGGAAAGGGGGGAGGAAAGGGGGGGGAAAGGGGGGAGGAAAGGGGGGGGAAAGGGGGGGAGGAAAAGGGGGGGGGAAAGGGGGGGGGAAAGGGGGGGGGAAAGGGGGGGGAGGAAAGGGGGGGGGAGGAAGGGGGGGGGAGGAAAGGGGGGGGGAGGAAAGGGGGGAGGAAAGGGGGGGGGAGGAAAGGGGGGGGGAAAGGAGGGGGGGGGAAAGGGGGGGAGGAGGGGGGGGGAAAGGGGGGGGGGAAAGGGGGGGGGGAAAGGGGGGGGGGAAAGGGGGGGGGGAAAGGGGGGGGGAGGAAAGGGGGGGGAGGAAAGGGGGGGAGGAAAGGGGAGCGGAGGGGGGGAGGAAAGGGGAGCGGAGGGGGGGAGGAAAGGTGAGGAAAGGAGGGGGGGGTGGGGGGGGGGGGGGAGAAAGGAGGGCGGGGGGGGGGGGGGAGAAAGGAGGGCGGGGGGGGGGGGAGAAAGGAGGGCGGGGGGGGAGAAAGGAGGGCGGGGGGGGAGAAAGGAGGGCGGGGGGGGGAGAAAGGAGGGCGGGGGGGGGAGAAAGGAGGGTGGGGGGGGGAGAAAGGAGGGTGGGGGGGGGGAGAAAGGAGGGCGGGGGGGGGAGAAAGGAGGGCGGGGGGGAGAAAGGAGGGCGGGGGGGGGAGAAAGGAGGGCGGGGGGGGAGAAAGGAGGGCGGGGGGGGGAGAAAGGAGGGCGGGGGGGGGAGAAAGGAGGGCGGGGGGGGGAGAAATGAGGGCGGGGGGGGAGAAAGGAGGGCGGGGGGGGAGAAAGGAGGGCGGGGGGGGAGAAAGGAGGGCGGGGGGGGAGAAAGGGGAGCGGAGGGCGGGGGGGGGAGAAAGGGGAGCGGAGGGCGGGGGGGGAGAAAGGGGAGCGGAGGGCGGGGGGGGAGAAAGGGGAGCGGAGGGCGGGGGGGGAGAAAGGGGAGCGGAGGGCGGGGGGGGGGGAGAAAGGATAGCGGAGGGCGGGGGGGGAGAAAGGGGAGCGGAGGGCGGGGGGGGGGAGAAAGGGGAGCGGAGGGCGGGGGGGGGGAGAAAGGGGAGCGGAGGGCAGGGGGGGAGAAAGGGGAGCGGAGGGCGGGGGGGGAGAAAGGGGAGCGGAGGGCGGGGGGGGGAGAAAGGGGAGCGGAGGGCGGGGGGGGGAGAAAGGGGAGCGGAGGGCGGGGGGGGGAGAAAGGGGAGCGGAGGGCGGGGGGGGAGAAAGGGGAGCGGAGGGCGGGGGGGGAGAAAGGGGAGCGGAGGGCGGGGGGGGGGAAAGGGGAGCAGAGGGCGGGGGGGGGAAAGGGGAGCAGAGGGCGGGGGGAGAATGGGGAGCGGGGGGGAGAAAGGGGAGCGGAGGGCGGGGGGGGGAGAAAGGGGAGCGGAGGGCGGGGGGGAGAAAGGGGAGCGGAGGGCGGGGGGAGAAAGGGGAGCGGAGGGCAGGGGGGAGAAAGGGGAGCGGAGGGCGGGGGGGAGAAAGGGGAGCGGAGGGCGGGGGGGAGAAAGGGGAGCGGAGGGCGGGGGGGAGAAAGGGGAGCGGAGGGCGGGGGGGAGAAAGGGGAGCGGAGGGCGGGGGGGAGAAAGGGGAGCGGCGGGGGGAGAAAGGGGAGCGGGGGGGGGGAGAAAGGGGAGCGGGGGGGGGGAGAAAGGGGAGCGGGGGGGGGGAGAAAGGGGAGCGGGGGGGGGGAGAAAGGGGAGCGGGGGGGGGGAGAAAGGGGTGCGGGGGGGGGGAGAAAGGGGAGCGGGGGGGGGAGAAAGGGGAGCGGGGGGGGAGAAAGGGGAGCGGGGGGGGGGAGAAAGGGGAGCGGGGGGGGGAGAAAGGGGAGCGGGGGGGGAGAAAGGGGAGCGGGGGGGGGGAGAAAGGGGAGCGGGGGGGGGAGAAAGGGGAGCGGGGGGGGAGAAAGGGGAGCGGGGGGGGGGGGGGAGAAAGGGGAGCGGGGGGGGGGGAGAAAGGGGAGTGGGGGGGAGAAAGGGGAGCGGGGGGAGAAAGGGGAGCGGGGGGAGAAAGGGGAGTGGGGGGGGAGAAAGGGGAGTGGGGGGGGAGAAAGGGGAGTGGGGGGGGAGAAAGAGGAGTGGGGGGGGGAGAAAGGGGAGTGGGGGGGGAGAAAGAGGAGTGGGGGGGGAGAAAGGGGAGTGGGGGGGGAGAAAGGGGAGTGGGGGGGGGGAGAAAGGGGAGTGGGGGGGGGGAGAAAGAGGAGTGGGGGGGGGAGAAAGGGGAGTGGGGGGGGGAGAAAGGGGAGTGGGGGGGGGAGAAAGGGGAGTGGGGGGGGAGAAAGGGGAGTGGGGGGGGGAGAAAGGGGAGTGGGGGGGGGAGAAAGAGGAGTGGGGGGGGAGAAAGGGGAGTGGGGGGGGGAGAAAGGGGAGTGGGGGGGGAGAAAGGGGAGTGGGGGGGGGAGAAAGGGGAGTGGGGGGGGGGAGAAAGGGGAGTGGGGGGGGAGAAAGGGGAGTGGGGGGGGAGAAAGGGGAGTGGGGGGGAGAAAGAGGAGTGGGGGGGGAGAAAGGGGAGTGGGGGGGGAGAAAGGGGAGTGGGGGGGGGAGAAAGGGGAGTGGGGGGGGGAGAAAGGGGAGTGGGGGGGGAGAAAGGGGAGTGGGGGGGAGAAAGGGGAGTGGGGGGGGAGAAAGGGGAGTGGGGGGGGGAGAAAAGGGAGTGGGGGGGGGAGAAAGGGGAGTGGGGGGGGGAGAAAGGGGAGTGGGGGGGGGAGAAAGGGGAGTGGGGGGGGAGAAAGGGGAGTGGGGGGGAAAAAGGGGAGTGGGGGGGGGAGAAAGGGGAGTGGGGGGGGGGGAGAAAGGGGAGTGGGGGAGGGGGGTGGAGAGCAGTGGGCATATGTATTGTCATAATTTATGTATGTGCATGCCCCCCCCTCCGGGCGTCCGTCCCCCCCCCCCTCCGGGCGTCCGTCCCCCCGCTGGTTCGGCGGGTGGTCGCTCCCTCATTCCCCGTGACTCGCCCCCCCCCCCCGTTCCCCGTGACTCGCGCTCCCCCCCCCCCCGGCGCCCGCTTGGTCCCCCGATGTGCTGCCCGGCTGAGTGAGGCGTGCAGGCGGCGGCAGGAAGCACCCTGTGTGGGACTGTGTGGGCCTGCAGCTTCGCGCCTGAAATAGGAGAGTTACTGGCGCTATAAGCTGAGGCGGGACGCGCAGTGCTGTGACTTACCTGAGGGGGAGGTAGCGCCGGGGAGGTAAGGGAGCGGCTGGGGTAGGAGGGCCGCGCTTCCCTTCGTCTGGAGCCGGTGCAGGGCGGCACACGTGATGGGGGGGGCGGACAGAGGGGGGGGGTGTGTGTGTGTGTCCTGTCTGTATATGTGTGTGTGTGTCCTGTCTGTCTATCTGTGTCCTGTCTGTGTATCTCAGTGTGTGTGTGTATCTTTGAGTGTGTCTCAGTGTCCTGCCTGTGTGTGTCACCATGTGTGTGTGTGTGTATCTCTGTGTGAGTGTATGTGTGTGTCCGGCCAATGAGAGGTGTGCGGGGGCGGGCCAAGGGAGCCAATGAGATTGCCGCTAGGGACACAGGGAGGGACACAGGGAGACACATACAATCACGGACACATAGAACACTTTCACAAATAAATATATATATATAAACCATAATACTGAGTTAAGTTATGGTGAGTAAAAAAAGTGACAAAAACCCTCCACAGGAAAGCAAATATGCAAATATAACTGTATGCTCATCTGCATGTCTTAGGCAGGTCTGCAACCCCGCCTTTCCCCATTATCACCCAGCATACAGCACTTCCACTGCAGCAAGGGATTCTGGGAAATGACATGCAAATGAGCACACAGTGTCACTTTTTGCCTCAATAACCATTTTTAACATGGTTCCCTATAGGCATATATATATATATATATATATATATATATATATATATATATATATATATATCATACAGAACACCTACAAGCTCAAATTGAACCCCCAAAATACCCACAACATATATATAAGCATATAAGTTTCACAGAGGAGTGCTACTGAGCATGGCAATATATATTTAAAACCAGAGACATAACATAAAACACAGACAAAGCTCAGTGCACATCCAGAAAAACTTATATACGGTACAGTGCCTAAATATACATGTATAAATAACTAATAAATAAAATGAATAAATAAAATGGTCTTTTAGTTTAACATTTTGGCCAAATTGTTGTAAGCCCTTGAGCCAAACTTCACGGCAGACCACGTTTCAAGGGTCCCTACACTAATATAAATTCTTAATAACCTGTGCATTGCCAGGAAGAATGATTTATAATAAATCTGTCAATATAAGTTGCAAAAGTTCTAAGTCTGATTGAAGCTTTTATTAACCTGTACATTACCAGGAAAAGCACTCTGTAATAGATTTGTCACAATCACACTGCATGCAGGCAAGTTCCCCTGATAGTTGGAGATGCCATGGAGTGAGCTTTTATATATATATATATATATATATATATATATATATATATATATATATATATATATATATATATATATATATATATATATATATATATGTAGCCATGTGTAAAATTGGTGTACATATCTCTTTCTCATGCTGGCAGTAAACCTGGTAAGTATGCAGGAATGCCAGTAGTTATCATGGAGGTTTGCCCTCACACCCTGGTGAGGTGTCATATGTCCCATAGGAAGTAACAACATGCTGGTGTCCACGGTTAGTGACATCAGAGATGTGCCTGTTCCTAGGTGATATAAGACACAGCACTGTCTAAAGTTAGTTCAGTTCCTGTTGTTGGCTGCCTCTGTTCAGTAAGAGGCACATGGAGGTCTGCAACATTGTTGCAGTAGTCTGATGCAGAGCTGTGAGTCTGGCAGCACAAGGCAGACAGAGAAGCTGGTGAATCTCCCTTAGGGGAGAGGTGGAAGCAACTCCATTAGAAACGGAGGAACCTTTCAGAGGGAAGCAGCTGAACAATGGAGGGCTGATTACACCCCATTGTGGAGGGCAGCTGGCCCACCGTGCAATAAAGATGTTGCTGATAAAAGAAACCCTTGTGTGTAAGTGTGGAGTGATTACACAGGGGGCTGCACCACAGAGGAGTTCCTCGTCAGACTCATCCCCAAGCGGACGACGGGATCCTGATGAGGTGGAGGCGCTGCACTGGATCTAGGTAGGACTCAGCACACTACCTCAGCTGCCTGTCTGGGTTGGCAAATCCCCACACACCATCATGCGGGAGACTCAGGAGTCCTGTAGCCAACAGGTGCACCACCAGACACTACACCGTAATGGGGACTGGTTAGACCACAGGGGCCAATATGAGATTGGGGGGGTCAGGCCAGGTCAGAAAACCCGTTACATTTGGTGGCGCTGCTGAGATAAGTAGACCTGTCAACAGGACAGGCTTTTGCTAGGCACACTGGGAAACAGGGAGAAGTGTCTGCTGCCACTTTGTGCTGCGTTGGGACGGACCTAGGGGCAGTCGGGGGGGGGGGGGCTGATGGCGTATGTCAGTTCTCAGGGACGACCTAGGGGCCTGAAAGGAGTTGGGGGTTTGGAGCCGGGCTATAGCTGTCCTAGTCACCTTGAGGTAGTGCTAGTTGGTAGGATGCCAGAAGGGATAGCCTTTTAACGTGGTCAGGAATCCTGGAGAGGGTCTGAGCTAGGCTAACCAAGACAGGTAGACGCCCCAAGTACTGCATGGGAGCCCCAGAGTACTCTAGCCCATTCCAGACCTCTTACCGTAGGGAGCACAGACTGGGAGGAAGGAGATACAGCAGACACTGAGAGAGTGAGCCTAGCCTGAGGTAGTACATACATGAGTCCAGCCTACATTAGGTACACAAGGTGGTGCATCAGGGCAATCTTTATTGACCGGTATGGCAGCTGCCCCGCAGAGAGGAGCTCCATATACAATCAGAACAAACACCGCAACGCAAGATGGCGACGGCGTTGGAGTCAGTAGTAATGCTCAATCAGTCCGTTGTGTGTAAAGAGGACAGGGGACAATTGATGAAGCGGTACTACAGTCTTCGTCAGAAAGACGGAGAGGAGCTATCTGAGTTCCTCCTGCGGATTGGAGCAGTCTTGTGGGAGATGCGGAGAAGGGATCATATTACGGCCACCGAAGTGGATGTGTTCTGTTGTGATCAATTTCTGAGAGGAGCGATACCTGACCATCCTGTTGTGGTCATGATGAGGTGCTCTTGGATGCGGGGTGACCCCCTTTCCTGGAAGTGGCTAGTGGAGAAGATAGAGAAACACGAAGTTACAGCTGCTGCTAATATGGATAGCAGAGCGACCCAAAATGGCGGTTCCCGCTTCCCTGGGAGACCGTGTGGGCCAGTTGCAGGAAATTCTGCAAATGCTAAAATTGCAGAAAGTTGGCCGGGATTGGCGCCAAAGAGAAAACCACACCCTGCGGGGAGGTATGGCGCGAAAGCTGTAGCCGCGCCCTCAAAGACTGTGACGGACTCAGAGCCAATTAGGGGCCATGACGTGAAAGAGTGTGCCGCCCCTCCTTTAAATTCCACCAGGGGGAGCGAGTTTTGAGCAGTCATCAGCCATTTCTGTTCACCAGGAGGAGGAGCCGGGACTCTATATCACTATGAGTCCTGCTGAAGTTCAGGCTGTCTTCAGGGAGAAGTTACTTAGTGCCTCCCATGACCAACACCCAGCTGTGGTGATGCCCCAGCCGGCAGACCACACCAGTGAAGCTGGAGATAAGGAATCACCTGCCCCGTTATCTATGGAACAGGAGAGACCACTGTGCAAAGTGTCTCCCGTAACCAGCACAACAAAGAGCGAGATAGACATTGGGGTATATCCCTATTTATTGCCAGGAGGCTCCCTGGTAGTCAAGGCGGGAGCGGACACAGCCATGCTGACGGCTGAAGGCCCGCGTGCGGCCTGCACCGAACCAGTTGATCCCGGAGAATGGGGATCGCTCCTAATGATCGCAACGGAGCCTAGAGAGAAAGGGGTCTACAACCGCGGTGAGAACCCGGAACCTCACTGTCGGTCC
The DNA here is from genome assembly GCF_040206685.1 of Ascaphus truei. NCBI lineage: Eukaryota > Metazoa > Chordata > Amphibia > Anura > Ascaphidae > Ascaphus > Ascaphus truei. The sequence continues at coordinate 6,091,000 of NC_134489.1, forward strand.
CCTGTGGAAGTGCCACTACTAGCGTCGGAGTCTGCTATATCGGATGAGGAGCAGGCAAGCCCGACATCAGTGGTGATGCGCCTACCGGTGGACCACTACAGCGGTGCTGCAAAAGAACCATCACTTACCTGTGTCGCAGCGGAGCGGAGTCTCGAGGTGCCGAGATCGCCTGTGCGGAGACAACCGGAGCGGCGGAGTCCCACGGCCGTGGTGACTTACAGCGCGGAAGGAGGAGAAGATCCCATCCCGACCCGACGGAGCGGTGAGATACATCCTTACCCTCCCCAGGCGCCGGTGGTGGCAACGGCGGAGGAAGGCCTAGCCCAGCCCCGAGCGGAGCGGAGAGCAGAACCATCACTTCCGGCGGCGGATGTCGTTGTGGAGGAAGAGATCCCGCATGGGGATCCATCGCAAGATGGCGGAGTATCCGGTTCCGGTGATGACGTCACTTCCGGCGGAGGTAGAGGAACGACCAGAAAGAGAACCACAACGCCTCGGCGATCGGGCAGTGCTTCCCGATCACCTGTGTCAACAACGAGCTGGCAGGCTGCGAGGAGAGCTGAGACGGGTGAGGCCCAACCAGCGGCACGTCCGCACAATTATACGGGACTATCCGAAGGCAGAGAGCGGGTCGGAACCCCGCGGATGCCCATTTCCTGTCCCTATGCCCAACCACATGCCCTAGCTAAAGCCCCTGTCCCTGTCACCTTTTCCTGTGGGTCCACATCCAGTTTGGGAGTGTCGGGAAGGTCCCAGGGAATCGGTGAGGAACGGACTGGGGAGAGACTGAACAGCTATGCCTCTGATGGTGGGTCGAGGGGTGGAGGGCGGTTGGGAAAAGTATCCGAGTCCCGATGGGTACCTAGTGTGGCCGTAGTTAAGTCTCAGGATAGCTCCAAACAAGAGAGGTGGTCTAGGCCTCTTTCATCAAGGACCTCTGGGGTATCTTCTTGGGGGGATACAGAAGAGGGGGACTCACTAGAGTGGGGGTCTGAGGAACGTAAGGAGACCCGATGGTGGGCGGTGGGGGAATTTACACCGGCCCAGAGGAAGAGGAAGATGCAGGAACGATGGTTTCAGATATGTCAGCATAATATAGAGCCTATGGGGCCTGGGATATTATCTGACCCCGTGGACACAGACGAGCCCCTGTCATGGGTGTTGCCAGGGAGGGCAGGGAACGCAGAGCTGACTAGGAGCAGCCGAGCCGAGAGGGCTATTATAGCCAAGTACAAACACTCGCATGGCCTGGAATACCCATACGTCCCTGAGCCCCTCATGGAGGGAGAAATTGAGTTTAAGATGGGTTCCACTGATGAGGATAGGGAATATGGCACTGATGAGGAGGAAGGATCAGGGGAAGAAGATTGGGATCCTGGCGGGTTATATGAGAAGTGTCACCCAGAGGGTTACAGCATTGCTGCTCTAAGCCCAGTGGACCATGCTGTGTGCAAGCCTCCGTAAGAGGGTATGGTAGTACCAGTAATGGATACTCCAGCAGGGAGTAATCCTGGTTGTTATACATCATCTACGTTAGGATGTATCTGTTATGTTTGTGATGAAAAGATATGTACTGTAATGTGTGTTGTTATGTTTTGCAGTGCTACCTGAAGGAAGGTTCCGCAAATTTAGATCCCAGCCGGGACGTTGGGTTCCACCAGGGAGAGAATGTAGCCATGTATAAAATTGGTGTACATATCTCTTTCTCATGCTGGCAGTAAACCTGGTAAGTATGCAGGAATGCCAGTAGTTATCATGGAGGTTTGCCCTCACACCCTGGTGAGGTGTCATATGTCCCATAGGAAGTGACAACATGCTGGTGTCCACGGTTAGAGATGTGCCTGTTCCTAGGTGATATAAGACACAGCACTGTCTAAAGTTAGTTCAGTTCCTGTTGTTGGCTGCCTCTGTTCAGTAAGAGGCACATGGAGGTCTGCAACATTGTTGCAGTAGTCTGATGCAGAGCTGTGAGTCTGGCAGCACAAGGCAGACAGAGAAGCTGGTGAATCTCCCTTAGGGGAGAGGTGGAAGCAACTCCATTAGAAACGGAGGAACCTTTCAGAGGGAAGCAGCTGAACAATGGAGGGTTGATTACACCCCATTGTGGAGGGCAGCTGGCCCACCGTGCAATAAAGATGTTGCTGATAAAAGAAACCCTTGTGTGTAAGTGTGGAGTGATTACACAGGGGGCTGCACCACAGAGGAGTTCCTCGTCAGACTCATCCCCAAGCGGACGACGGGATCCTGATGAGGTGGAGGCGCTGCACTGGATCTAGGTAGGACTCAGCACACTACCTCAGCTGCCTGTCTGGGTTGGCAAATCCCCACACACCATCATGCGGGAGACTCAGGAGTCCTGTAGCCAACAGGTGCACCACCAGACACTACACCGTAATGGGGACTGGTTAGACCACAGGGGCCAATATGAGATTGGGGGGGTCAGGCCAGGTCAGAAAACCCGTTACATATATATACAGGTAAACCCCGTTATAACGCGCCTCGTTATAACGCGATTCGGTTATAACGCGGTTTTCCCGTGGCTCCCGGGTTTTAATTTTTTGCACACTGCACACACTGCACACACTCTCACTGCACACACTCTGCTCACTGCACACACACTGCTCACACTGACACACACTGCACACTGCACATTGCTCACACTGCACACACACTGCTCATTGCTCACACTGCACACTGCACACACACTGCTCACACTGCCACACACTGCACACACACTGCTCATTGCTCACACTGCACACACACTGTTCATTGCTCACACTGCACACACTGCACACTGCACACACACTGCTCATTGCTCACACTGCACACACACTGCTCATTGCTCACACTGCTCATTGCTCACACTGCACACACACTGCTCATTGCTCACACTGCACACACTGACACACTGCTCATTGCTCACACACACACACACACACACACACACACACACACACACACACACACACACACACACACACACACACACACACACACACACCCTCCCAATACACATATACATAAATCAGCCTTACCTTGGGGATGATTGGTGAGGCCTGTGGCTGCAAGGGGGGGGGGCGCTGCGTGCCGGTGGGGGTGATGGCTGCGGGGGCTGGTGGGATGGCCCGGTGCAGCGCGGGGGGGCAGGTAGGTGGGGGTAGGTTGGCGGTACGCCCCGGGGCGGGGGGTGGGACGTCATTGTGCTGTGGGGAGGTGGCGGGGCCCTGCGCTGTGCTGCGGCGGAGTGGCAGGACGACCCTGCGCTACGGCGGGGCGAGGGGGCCCGGTCCTGCGAGGGGGGGTGATGGTGCTGGGGCAGGTGACGGTGCTGGGGATGGGGGGGTTGGTGCTGCGGGGGTCCAGGCGGCTGATTACAGCTGTTCCCCGGGCCTCCCTCTCGCGCCGGAGCTGATGACTTCCGGCAGACCTGTCGATAGGTGCCGGTGCAGTTTTTTTTATTTTAACATATACTGTACTGTATTAAATTAACGGGCACGGCCCTTTGCCCTGGGAGGGAGAGGGAAGGGGCTGGGAGGGAGAGGGAGGGGGCTGGGAGGGAGAGGGAGGGAGGAGGCATGTGGCCCGCATGTAGAGCTTCCGGACACCTCTTCTTTCCTTCCCTCCTCACTCCCTCCCGAACAGGCGCACGGCGGCCATTTTTTTAAAAATTAGCGCGACCCCGTTACTAACGCGGTGGTCTCGGGGTGGACCCCGAGGACCGCGTTATAACAGGGTTTACCTGTATATATATATAGCCCTTTTCCCCGTGACTACGCACAGTAGTCTGCATACCTGTCTGGCGTGCAGGAGGCCTGATCCTCCGCCACTGGGAGCCTGGGGTGATCGCGTTCTCTCTGGTGACAGCGCATCCACCTGAGAGGGTACCTAGCGCAACAGGATAACCCCTCAAAGGAACCAATACAATGTGTATAAAAATACGCACACAAGTATATACTGATTTACTATACCACACATATCAACACAATACACAGTACAATACAATACCAGTCAATGCCCAACAAGGCAACAAATACCCACACCATACGCCACCCCAGGGGAACTCCCAAAGTATTGAGGTGCCCTGGGCACCTAACCACCCAGGTGTCCACAAGGTCAGGCCCACCCAACAACTGTGTGTGGAGTAGCGCTACCCAGTCTATGGCATTGGTGCACATGGGTACCTTTAGGCCAGACCAGGCTTACTTAGATGGTAATCCGTCAGTCCGCACTGTGATCCCCCGACGTGGTCTACCGGATCCTCTTTATCCGCCAAGCGTCCATCTCTGGAAGGATCTACTGCTGGAGTGTGTCCATGTAAATGTCTATTAGGGGGGCCTGTGGCCTAGTCTCAGACTGTAGGCTGCAGATCATGGCTCTGTCCACTAGTACAGGAACACTAAAGAGCACACTAAAGGGGCCTTCCCTATGCGCACTCTGCCACTACTGTGAGTCAGGACTAGCTGGGGCCTATAGGGGAGATCTGGCTTAGTCTCAGGGCCACTAGCACCTGAGACACTACCTCTCTCCTTGGCGTCCTGCTAACAACTGAAGTGCAGCTCTGCTTCGCGCCAAACTGCTCCCTGTGCCTGCCGTGAATCCTCCAGCCCTATTGGCTGTATTGCCCCATTTCTGAGCAGCACCTGAGGCTGTTGGGACTCGTAGTCCTACGTGAAGCCTCTCCTAAGATGGACGCTGCTTGCAGTTGTACTGTGCATGCACAAGGCACTCAATGCACATGCGCGACACTAAGATGGGGGCGCCCTGAATACTCGGGCCACTGAGGAGCTCCGGAGCTCCCCCGGTCAGCCTGCAGCTTACCTGGAGCAAGTCCTGTGTCCAGCCGGGTCCGCCTGCAATTCCAGCAGCACCGAACTCCTCTGCAGCCATCCCCTACCCCACGGACTAGGAGGTAAAGGGGACCTGGCTACATCCTCCCATTACATATACTTTACATTCTAAATTATAGCATCCTTTTTAAGCTTGTTATTCATTCTGCCTACCCGACCGCTCCCAGTTGAAGGCATCTCGCCGAAACGCGTAGGAGTGGGTGCTGTAGGCAGAATCCCCTGGTTTGTCCCCTCTCTGGGACACGTAAATATACCTTGAGCTGCTGCTCTATGCATTTTTCTGACGCTGCTTGTTATGCGTGGTAGGAGAGTGCTATATTTATTTTATTTATTTATTTATAAAATATTTTACCAGGAAGTAATACATTGAGAGTTACCTCTCGTTTTCAAGTATGTCCTGGGCACAGAGTAAAACAAATAATACATGGTTACAAATACAGTTACATAAATGAACAAGGTATACATTTATATACAAGACATTGCATGCACAGTTAAAGAAAATATATATTATGAGCGTATAAAACAGTTACAGACCAGATTAAAGTGTGAGACAGCCTTAGATTTGAAAGAACTTAAGCTGGTGGTGGATATGAGAGTCTCTGGTAGGTTGTTCCAGTTTTGGGGTGCACGGAAGGAGAAGGAGGAACGTCCGGATACTTTGTTGAGTCTTGGGACCATGAATAGTCTTTTGGAGTCTGATCTCAGGTGATAGGTACTGCATGTGGTAGGGGTGAGGAGCTTGTTCAGGTAGCTGGGTAGCTTGCCCAGAAAGTATTTGAGGGTGAGACAGGAAAGGTGAACTTTGCGCCTAGACTCTAGTGATGACCAATCTAGTTCTTTGAGCATTTCGCAGTGATGTGTGTTGTAGTTGCATTGGAGAACAAAACGACAAATTGAATTGTAGAGGGTGTCAAGTTTGCTAAGGTGGGTTTGAGGAGCCGAGCCATATACTATGTCTCCATAGTCAATAATTGGCATTAGCATCTGCTGTGCAATACGCTTTCTGACCAGGAGACTTAGGGAGGATTTGTTCCTGTAAAGTACCCCTAGTTTGGCATAGGTCTTGGTTGTCAGGGTATCAATGTGCATCCCGAATGTTAAGTGGGAGTCAAACCATAAGCCCAGGTATTTAAAACTAGTGACAGGTGTTAGGGTGGTTTTAGCGTTGGTTCTAATCAGGAGCTCAGTCACTGGAAGCTTTACAAATTTAGTCTTGGTCCCAAATACCATTGTTACAGTCTTGTCAGTGTTTAAAAACAGTTTGTTTTGGGAAATCCAGTTTTCGAGTCTCAAAAAGTCAGACTGAAGTATGTGTTGAAGGTCAGAGAGGCTATGGCTGTGTGCATACAGGATTGTGTCATCTGCATACATGTGTATTGAGGCTTCCTTACAAGCTGTGGGAAGATCATTAATGAACACTGAGAAGAGTAGGGGCCCCAGAACAGAGCCTTGCGGGACACCACAAGTGATATCCAGGGGGTTGGAGTTAGAGCCTGAGATGGACACATGTTGGGATCTTCCTGATAGGTAGGACTGAAACCAGTTTAAAGCATGTTTCCCTATTCCAGAGCTCTGGAGTTTGTTAAGCAGGATAGCATGATCAACTGTGTCAAAAGCCTTTGCAAAATCTAGGAATACTGCACCAGTGAGTTGTCCTCGTTCCATTCCACACTGGATTTCATTGCAAACTTTTAGCAGGGTAGTTACGGTGGAGTGTTTGGGACGAAACCCAGACTGGAATTGGCTAGGGAAATTTGTCTTGGTGTAGAAATCGCTTAATTGGGAGTGGACACATTTTTCCATAACTTTGGATAGAATTGGGAGAAGTGAGATTGGCCTGTAGTTTGAGACAGTGTTTTTGTCCCCACTTTTGAAGATTGGGACAACTCTGGCAGTTTTCCAGGTCTTAGGGATATGGCCTGCAGACAGGATAGAGTTGACTATGGACGCAATTGGTTTGGCAATGGCTGGGGCACCAAGTCGTAGGAACCTAGATTGTAGTAAGTCGGGTCCACATTGGCTGCTTAGTTTTAGTTTGAGGAGCGCTTGTGTAATCTCCTCTTCAGATACTGGGCTAAATTGAAAATTGTGGGCAGTGTTGGGAGGGGGTGGGACTATAGGGGTACTCCCAGGATGAGATTCAGGTTTGGGGTTTGTGCTGCGTTTCGCTAATAAGTTAGTGGCACACCCCACAAAGTAATCATTGAATGCATTTGCAATGTCAGTGGGGTTTGTCAGAGTAATATCCCCCTTAGTGATATTACTTGGTTGTTGATGGTTAGGAGGCTGGAATATATTGTTGATAACCTTCCAGAAATTAGCTGGGTTTGATGTATTCTGGAGGAGATTGTCAGAGTAATATTGTGCTTTTGCATGCCTTGTTTGCCTTGTGCACACGTTCCGCAGGCATCTGTAGTGATTGAGATCCTTGGTAGTGCCAGTTACTTTGTAGCTTTTCCACAAGGCATCCCTGAACTGGTAGAGTGCTATAAGGTCAGGTGTAACCCATGGAAGGTGGGCCCCCCGTACCCTTATTTTGCGTAGTGGAGCATGGGTATCGCAGAGTTTTAAGAACTCGGATTGGAAATAGTCGAGCGCAGAGTCAGGGTCGGGGATTAAATCGATTCTGTGCCATGGGCAGTTGGTAAGGTCATCCAGAAACTGTTGTGGGTTAAAGTTTTTAAATGTTCTAGTGAGGAGAACTTTGGGGCTTGAATGGGGCGGTTTAATTTTCCTTACACAGTACACTATTGCATGGTCACTGAAAATGTCAGGAAGGATGCCAGAGGATTGGATTCTGCTGGGGTTTGAGGAGAGAATCCAGTCTAGCAAGGAATGGTTATGCGACTTCAGGTTTATTCGTGTGGGTTGGGAAATGAGTTGCGATAGGTTAAGTGACTTGAGTTGTATCTGGATTTTGTGGTTTTTAGGGTCAAGCCAATTGAAGTTGAAATCCCCAAGAACTAGCAGCTCACTCTTCTCATTCAGAGAGGAAATGGAGGCAAGAAATTGGGTGATATCAGTCAAGGATTGTAGAGGGGCTTTAGGGGGGCGGTAGATGCCAGCAAGCAAGATGGGCTTAGAAAAGGGGAGGCAGATTTTGCCAACTAGAGTTTCAAAAGAGGGTGGACTTGGTGGGCAATGTAGCAGTGTAAATTGTAAGGTGTCTGCAATATAAAATAACACCCCTCCTCCTCTCTTTGACCTATCTCTCCTAAAAATGGAGTATCCCTGAATGGCGATATTTGCATCAGGGGTTTTAGAGGATAGCCATGTTTCTGTAAGAACGATGGCTTTGGGTTTATGCATAAGGCACCATGCCCTTAGTTCGTCTAGTTTGGGCAGCAGGCTCCGGATGTTTATATGGGCGACAGATAGCCCTTTTTGGAATTTAAAGGTGGAATTCTCAGGGGCATGGGGCAGAGCTGAAATGGGAGGACCTGGGTTAGTTTCAATATCACCTGCTAGAGAGAGTAATAGTATGAGAAGAAATTTGGGTAGTTGTTTACAAGTTGTAAATTTGTGGTGTTTTCCATTAGAGTGAGCAGTGGTTGGTGTGCTGGTTTTTAGAGTTCTCCACCAGCATTCCATAGATAATGAAAGGCTTTTGAGTAGTCCAGGGTGTATGGTGATGTTGGGTGCGGGCCAGGATGGAGGAGTTTGTAGTGGAGAGAGGGAGTAACATCTCCATGAGGCCAGGAGAAAGAAAAAAGTTAGAAGACATAGCAGGTTCATGATGCCAGAGGTAGACAGTGCTGCAAGGAGCTGTTGTGAGCAGAGTGAGTGTGTGCAGACTAAACAGCAGGGGTGAACCTGTACCTTGTCATGTGTTTTGCTGCATTGCAATGCTAGGGTCAAGTCAGGGTTTCAGTGTTTTGTGCAGTCAGTTTTGGGAGAGGCTGCAGTGAAAGAAGTTGTAAAGGGGTGGGGGGTTAAACTATGCAGGCTAACAAGCTTGGGATCATAGTGTGATCTGAATAGCTTATCATTTGTTGTCTTGAGTTAAAGAGTTTGCAGAAAAAAGCAGTCCCCAGTCACCTCTAGTCAAACTGTAGTCTAACTGTATCACTTAAAAAGCTCACTTTAAATGCCTCACTGCCTAATGCAGTTCCTGCCCAATGCAGCTGAGCTGTTAGTATTATACACAAAAAAAGGTCACATGACCCTCCCCCTCCCCAATCAGTCACCTTGTTCCATTTGGTCAATTAACAGCACAGAGTTAAGAGGAAAAAAAAAAAAAAAATACTTTTTACATTCAAACATACTAACTTATATATCAATTCAACAAGGCCAGATTCAGTCTTATACAGAGAGTTTCAACATCAACATCAGGAACATACTTATACTATATACTATATACTCTACTCGCTTTAGGACTTTGTTACTAGACAGTCTCATGGTTACTCCTGTTTTTCCGCAGCATTATATTCATGTTTTGCCTGGTGGAGCATATTAGGGAATCTTTTACCTTACTCCAAGTGCAGTGGTTTTTCATATGGAATAACTTTGGTCTCAGTCCTTTCTCTTACATTGCTTTATGGGAGTTATATGCGCAGTCACTTTCCTCATGCTTTAGACCTATATTGTCTGTGATTTCTTATGTGAGATACTGTGTCTGATGTGATTGTTTTGCTATAGAGCTAATGCTGTGGTTTACGTACAGGGGATTCATGGCTTATTTAAAATATTCTATGCTATCTTTAATCATGTTTTGTGACTACTAATGAATACATTTGTATTTTGTTATCTCATACGGTACACCAGAGTGCTATAAGTTTGGGCTTCTTTTTTCTTTTGCTTACTGTACATACAATTAGACCCATGTAGCACCCCTGACATACTATTTCGTTAATATTCATGTTGTCAGTTTTTTGGTTACCTTGATATAGTCGTGTGTATGCGGGGTTCATTCTCTCTCTTAGTATATATATATATATATATATATATATATATTAAAAAAAAAATATATATATATATATATATATATATATATATACATACATACATACATACATACATAGTACACATTTTCAATTTTTTTAATAATTAATTTTTATAATTTTTTTCTTTTTAATATCCATTAAATATTTTAGAACTAATAATGAATGCGTTAACAATATATGTTAACATTGTGGATCCATTGTCATTTGGATTCATGTAAGAGTGTTGTTGTATATTTCTATTATATTGTATCCAGTTAATACTGACATGTTTTCACATAAAACTAGTTGATTGTTTAATTTGTGTATCCTGTTGCTTAGCAACATTGGGTATTTACAGACCATCCAATCACATCCCTGATGAAGTCACGGATGTGGCGAAACGCATTGGGACGGGCACAGATGTCCGCATACCAGGTGTTGCAGAAGAAGTGACTATTGCAGGAGGTTGGACTGATCACGGCTCTGTATGCAGACAATTGGCAGGCTTTACATTGTTTGTGGATACACCTAAGTCCTGGGACATAGTTGTTTAATCAGTACGAAGGCGCACTGAGGCTCAGGGAAAGCGGTGCTTTCCCTGGCCTTACACAGCGCGCCGTCCGTGGGCGTGTCGGTGGCGGGCCAGTGACCAGCCCTGCGCTCCGCCGAGTGCCAAATTGAAACCTCCGTGAGACACACGCTTCCCAAGCGTGCGGACGCGTGCGCGAGCCCCTGCTAAAGCCGCTCTCATTGCGGCTGCAGAGGCTCAGTGCCGAGCAGCAGCGCACCTCAGCACGGGTCAGCGCATAAGCACTGACCATGCCCGAGGCCTTAATTGGGCTAGGTACGTTTGCCTGGTCTGCTCCTCTCTAGTTTTTCTTCTGGTAGGTGTCAATGGTCCACTTGGTGTGCCGGTACCGATCTCCATCCATTCCGCGACGGGACGTCTGATACAGTAGAGTATTACTCTGACATGCAAGTTTAAATATTCCCCTTGTGGGTACAAGTCCTTGTGACTTTTTCATTTTATTAAATTGTTTTATTGAGTTACGCTATAGAGCTTTTTGTGTGATTTGATTAAATCACTTCAGAAGCTGAATTGGAGATCCATGAGATCATCTAAATCTGTCTTGGACTTCCATACACATCATTCACAGTTTAGCACTTTAGGACTGGTTTTAACATTTCATTTGACACAACACACACACACACACACACACACACACACACACACACACACACACACACACACACACACACACACACACACACACACACACACACACACACTGCTTTAAAAGTGTATTTTCAATAACTATCCTTTATTTTTCCCAGTGTATTATTATTATCTTTTATTATTGTAAAGTTCTATCTATATAGCACCAACACTGTAATTTAGTAAAGTGGTGCGTACAATGGATGTATATCTTTACTTATATAGCGCCATCCATTTACTTCACAGCAGTAATACACGTGACATAATAATATAACACATAGTGGGAATAAAAGTAACATTAGAAAAAGGAGTAGGATGACCAGTCGTCGCGGTTTTGCCGGGACAGTCCCGTTTTTTTCTGGGCTGTCCCAGGTGACGGCCCGTCCCAGAAATGTCCCGGATTTTGCCCCTGGTCCCGTGTGCAAGTCGGCGGCAGTGCGCGGGGGCAGCATGAGGATGCAGCGGCCGTGAGTATTTTTTTTTCAATAGCAGGATGCTGGGGGCGGGGCTTTAGAGTAGAAGCAGGGGATTGGTTGGAGGTCAGAGCATGCCGGGGGCGGGGCTTAGTACCGGAGGAGGATGTGCTGAGCTAAGAGGTGTGTGTGCTGCAGGGGTGGGGAGGTGTAAAACAGGCTGCTGCAGGGGTGATGTGGGGGGGGTGTAAAATGGGCTGCTGCAGGGCTGGGGTGGGGGGGTGTAAAACGGACTGCTGCAGGGGTGGGGGGTGTAAAACGGGCTGCTGCAGGGGTGGGGGTGTAAAACGGGCTGCTGCTGGAGTGGGGTGGGAGGGGGTGTAAAACGGGCTGGGGGGTGTAAAATGGACATAGGGGGGGGGGTAAAATGGGCTGGTGTGGTGGGGGGGAGTAAAACAGGCTGGGGTGGTGGGGGGGGGGGGTAAAACGGGCTGGGGTTGTGGGGGGGTGTAAAATGGGCTGGGGTGGTGGTGGGGGAGGTAAAACGGGCTGGGATTGTGGGGGGGGGGGTAACGGGCTGCTGCTGCTGTGGGGTGGGGGGGGCAAATGGACTGCTGCTGTGGGGGGGGGGGCAAACAGAGTGGTGTGGTGGGGGGATAAGGGAGAGAGGGGGGAGAAGGGAGAGGGGGGAGAAGGGAGAGAGGGGGAGAAGGGAGAGAGAAGGGAGAAGGGAGAGAGAGGAGAGGGGGAGAAGGGAGAGAGAGAGGGGGAGAAGGGATAGAGAGGGGGAGAAGGAAGAGAGGAGGGGGGAAGAAGGGAGAGAGGAGGGGGGGAGAAGGGAGAGAGAGGGGGGGAGAAGGGAGAGAGAGGAGAGGGGAGGAGAAAGCAAGGGGGGGAGAGAGGGGGAAGGGTCGGGGGAGAGAGTGGGGAGGGTTGGGAGAGAGAGGGGGGAGAAGGGAGAGAGGGGGGGAGAAGGGAGATAGGGAGGGAGAAGGGAGAGAGGGGGGAGAAGGGAGAGAGAGGGGCGGGAGGGGGGAGACAAGAGAGGAGGGGGGGGAGAAGGGAGAGGGGGGAGAGAGGGGGGGAGAAGGGTGTCACGGTAACTTATGACAAGATCTAATATACACCAAATAACTGGGTTGAACTGAACGAGGCTTAGATATAATAAAGTATATTTATTCCTTAGATAGGTGAACACAGCAATATAGTACAATTAACAGACAAGAAGGTAACACTTACTTAGGGGTTGGAATGAAGAAGTAGTCACATAGCAATTCTCCAGCAATCAGGTAACAATCAAGATGTATCAAGAAGACAAAGACTGTAGGGTTGACAACAGTTTATATATATCTTTGCAACCCTATTCTTACTATTGAGTGCAGACTATTGGAGAACAATTACCTGCACCCAATCTCAAACGTGGGAACATTATTAACCCATGCCCCCCAGCTAGATGGCACATGCGTACTGGGACCCTGAGGGTCTCATTTCTGTAGCCCCACACCCAAATCAGGGGCGCTGGGCAGTCTGCCAGATGGGGTATCTGGCAGGATATTCTTTGTTTGTAGGTGTGAGTTATAGCATAGTTGTAGGTGTGAGTTATAGGTGTGAGTTATACAAACCACTCCAGCTTCACGCTTCTCCGCCCTCATGTAAACAGTTAGAGTGGCTGAGTCTTTTGATCAGGGCCTGGTTCTTAGACTTTGGGTCGCCCCCCTGACCATTTACATTCCTTAGTGTGCAGAAATCCTTGCGGGCTTTTGTCCCCACTTTGAAATACAGTATGGTTCTGAATATACAACCATATTAAAATATAAGGTTTGGTTTGGTCCAGCGGGTCGAAATGGCCCAGTTCTTAATGCCGGAACTGACTCACCATAGTGGCCATATTTCAGCCCGCTGCGACCTACAGAACCGGAGATACACAAATACAACATAAACTGTTTATTCTTTTAATGCAAATGTCTCTGCTGTAGAATAAATCACAGTTTTTCACTTATTCCCCATTGAAAACAACGGGCTCCGCCGTCATAGACTTTCAATGGTGAACCTCCGCCATTGGCGTCTATGGGAGTCTGCCGCCATAGACTTACAACGGGGCACCGCCGCTGTTGAAGCCTATGGGGCTTCTCCGCCATAGCCGGTCAATGGGAAACGGCCGCCATTGAAGTCTATGGGAAAAACTCACGAACCTTTATGGTGGTCCATACTCCGTCGGGTTGGTCGGAGAGGGTCGGGAAAGGTTCTGCGGTCATGCCGGAACAGTGACTGCAGCACCCCAAACCTCGGCCCTCTGGACCCTTCAGAACCGGAGATATGGGCTTATGATTTTCCGGGTTTCGGACTTAGCCGTTTTCTCGTGCTGCTTCTGCCGCCGCCATTGAAACCTATGGCGCGACCCGCTCAGCCAGCACGACCCTTTTCGGGGGTCCTGCATTCTTGGACCCGGTGATGGTCAAGTGAGGGGAGGCCTAGGAGCTAGGGCAAAAATAATTTTTGAGAATCTTGGGGCAAACAGACCGGGAGTCTCAAGAGATTAACCAGTGAATTCTTTTTTTTTTTTTTTTTTTACTCCTATGTCGGGTATATGGAGAGATATTTATATATATTATTGATGTTTATACAGTTAATAGTTAATACATCTGTTGTGGGGGGAGAAGGGAGAGAGGGGGGAGAAGGTAGAGAGAGAGGGGTGGAGAAGGGAGAGAGGGGGGAAAGGAAAGGGTGACTGGGGAGTGTGATGTGGGGTGAGAGTGGGGTTGTGTGTGAGAAGGGGGGGGGGGTTCTTGCAAGGCCGCGGAAACGTGGGTTGTGGGCCCCGGTGGAAACATTGGTTCTGGGCCCTAGAAAGCTGTCTGCGGCCCTGCATGGCAGTGATGTCACTGACTGCCACAAGGAGAACAAGAGACCCTATTTTGCGAAGTGTAATATACACAAATGTCACATTTTTAAAATATTTTAATTAATGCCTACTTTTTTCGAGGGGTGACGCCACGGGCACATGAGCGGATCAACCAATGAGGGCGAACCGCTCACGACCACGCCCCCCAGTCGCGATCTCTGGTCTCTTGCACCAGAGTGCAGGTATCGCTGTAGGACGGCCCTACTGTAAACTCGGCCTTATCCCATCAAAACTCACAAAGCAGATTACTATGCAAAAAGGGGAAACAAAAAGGATGTGGGGGGAAGAGATAGGGGGAATACATACATTAACAAAGCCCAAAAGAGAAAAAAATCACTACTAAAAAGGAGATCAAAAACAGTGGTAAAGAAACTAAATGCAAAGGGGTGCAGCGTTTCCCCTTCTACCGTCCCTTTCCCATGGGCCCCAATCAGGACTAATGGTCGCTGTACAGGGGACTTGCTGAAGTTGTTTCTTCAAGAAGACTTTTTTCATTAGGACAAGAAAAGGGAAGTATCACCGTCCAACAGGGGCACCCGTGGGAACATGACGGTAGAAGGGGGTGTTCTCCCCGAAACAGTGCCCCCCTTTGCATTTAATTATTTTCCCCCTGTTTATCTCCTGTTTAGTAGTGATGTTTTTCTCTTTTGGGCTTGTTTTTTGTATATATTTCTCCCTCCCCCCCCAACTTCCTTTTTATTTTCCATTTTCGCACATTGACCTGCTTTGTGTTTTGATGGGAGTGGACAAGTATTTGTTTAGTTTTCTCTAATTTCATATTATTGCCTCTCTATTTAGAACCCCCCCCCCATCCACCCTTTTTTGGTACTATCCACTCCTTTTATGGACATCCTTTACATGTATTCATTAAAGAGATACAGTATATCTTTTTTCTAATTACTTGATGCTGCGTACCTCCTTTCTTGTACATGTAACCCTCCTACCCCCACCCAATCTCAGATAGGGTCTCCTAGGGAGTCTAAGGCTCAGGCTACATGTCTCAGTGTGGTGCATACCTGCTGGCAACAGGGGGCCCTGAGTCTCCCGCAATGACATTGTATTGTATGTCTTTATTTATATAGCGCCATTAATGTACATAGCGCTTCACAGTAGTAATACACGTGGTAATCAAATAAATAACAGATAATATAAATAACAGATCATGGGAATAAGTGCTTTAGACATTAAGGAAGAGGAGTCCCTGCCCTGAGGAGCTTACAGTCTAATTACATGGGGGAGAACAGGACAGGCTTCTGGGGTTGTGCCTCCATCTCTTCTACTGGTGCAGAGCCTCCATCTCCTGCAGCCCCCAGCTGTATGGGGTGAAGTACCTACAAGAGAGTTCTCCTTCCCCTCCTCCTGATACACTTCACTCTCAGGCAGGAGTATAGGTAAAGTGCAAGCTCTTTATTGTCTCTTCTCTTTCTCAGTAGACAGGTTACACTGCAAGCTGTTTTCCCTCAGGATTTCCATGACCTCACTCCCGGCCTAGGGCACCAAGAGTGGGTCTAGCTCTTCCCCTAACCTCTAGGCAGGGTAGGAGGTATGGGGTGCACACTCTACTCCCCGGAGGGAGGCCTCAAGCCTGCCTGTCCTGGCAGGCTGGTTTGTGTCACCCTTGTCCCTTCCACTCCAGGGACAGACTCACACAAATAGGAAATGGCAATACCCTAAGTAGTTCCAACAGGCACCGCCCGTGTCTTCTGATTGGACACAGGGCCTGATGACTTGCCTTCACTGCCTCAAGTGGGGAAACCCATGATTGATCCTGGCAAACCTGCCCTTATGCAGGAATTACTGCCAGGAGGAGGGCAGACCTATAGCCCAAACCACACAGGGCTACATACAGAATGTATATCTTTATTTATATAGTGCCCACAGTGTACTCAGTGCTTTATAAAGACAATACGATACAGGGAATTATAATACAATAAGCACAACAAAGTCAGACCATGGGAAAGGAAATCTCTGCTCCAGAGAGCTTACAATCTAAGTGGTACGTTGGGAAACTTACAGAGACAGAAGGTATTTATGCATGTATATCTTTATTTATATAGCGCCATTAATGTACATAGCACTTCACAGCAGTAATACACGTGACATAATAAGATAAATAACAAATACAGCTCAACTCCGTTATAGCGCGGTCCTCGGGGCCACCCGATCCGATCGCGCTAATTTACAAAAAAAATGGCATCGCGCGCCCGATCGGGAGGAGGTGGAGTGAGGCGCCGGCAGCCCTACATGGCCCCTAGCAGCCACTGTAGTTCTCCCAGCATTCCCCGCACTCCCCTCAGCAGCTCTGCACCAGCCAACCACGGATCCCCGCAACTATCCTCCAGCCTCGCGCCAATCCCCGCACTGGCTCCCCAGCCTTGCGCCGATCCCCCAGCCTTGCACCATTCCTCCCTCCCCCCCCAGCAGCCCCTTGCCCACAAAGTTGGACTGTGACACCAAAGGTAGGGGGGCCTGTATGTGTGGTGTTGTGTGTGTGCTGTGAGTGTGTGCAGCGTGCTGTGTGTGCAGTGTGCGTATGCAGTGTGCTGTGAGTGTATTCAGTGTGCAGTGAGTGTATGCAGTGTGCAGTGAGCGTATGCAGTGTGCAGTGAGTGTGTGCAGTGTGCTGGTGCTGTGAGTGTGCGCAGTGTGCTGTGAGTGTATGCAGTGTGCTGTGTGCTGTGAGTGTGTGCAGTGTGCTGTGAGTGTATGCAGTGTGCAGTGAGTGTATGCAGTGTGCAGTGAGTGTATGCAGTGTGCTGTGTGTGCAGTATGCTGTGTGCTGTGAGGGTGTGCAGTGTGCTGTGAGTGTATGCAGTGTGCTGTGTGCTGGTGCTGTGAGCGTGTGCAGTGTGCAGTGAGTGTGTGCAGTGTGCTGTGAGTGAGCTGTGAGTGTGTGCAGTGTGTGCTGATGCTGTGAGTGTGTGCAGTGTGCTGTGAGTGTATGCAGTGTGCAGTCTGTGTGCAGTGTGCAAATTTTTTTTAAATTTAAAAAAAAATGTTTTTTTTAATTTATTTATTTTTAAATTCAGGGTCCATGCTCAAACCGCGTTATAAGCGGATCGCGTTATAGCTGATTGTGCTATAATACAAATAACACAATGTGAAGAAGCGCCTCAGACATAAAAATAACATTAGGAAAAGGAGCCACTGCCTCGAAGAGCTTACAATCTAATTGGTAAGTAGGGAGAACGTACAGAGACAGTAGGACAGTGTTCTGGTAAGTGTGTCTGCAAGGGGTCAAGGTCGATGTATGAGGTGTATAGTATCAGCCACAGAGCTACTCTTACAGTATGCTTCGTTGGGTGGGTTTTAAGATGGGTCTTAAAGGTGGATAGAGAGGGTGCTAGTCGAAGGTGAGGAAATAAATGCAGGAGATGGCAGTGCTTGGCAGGAGTGACTGTGGGACGGTAGCCATAAGTGTAAGCTATTGGAATGCTTCATTTAAGAGGTGGGTTTTCAGATTTGTCTTGAAGGTGCATGGCGTGTACGGAGTTTGAGGAAGTTCCACAGATAAGGTGCAGTGAGGAAAAAGGGTTTAAGGGGAGAAAGCAGTAAAGGTGAAAGAGGTGGAAAGGAGACAGTTATGGGTAGAGAGCAGGAGACGAGCAGGACGGATTTCTATGGTCTTCGGCACGGATTATTATTTACCGCAAATATTGTTTCTTACCGGGTGGTGCTGTCTGACACATTTTGCATCTTAAGGAGAAATGATCCAGTGATCGAGTAATCATCATCAGCGCAGTTTGTGTGATGGAAGCCTTACCTCTCTGCGTGAGGGTGTGTGGTGTGAATCTGTCATCAAGGGAACAATTGCCATGACTGAAACTTCAAGGACTGCATCCTGTGAGACAACAAGATCAGGAGGTCTGCGGATCATTATCAAACATGTTTCTTTTACAAATCTCTCTTGGGAGACTGTCCCCCACACAGACTAAAATAATACAGTCAACAGAAGGGGGGGGGGGGGTGGGAGGTTGAAGACACTGGACACTCCGCAAACAGCTTTGTATGAACATCTGGGACATTTCACCCCAAAAGATATCAAACCCATGCAGTGCAGGAGGGACCAGGGATGTGTTAAGGGCTCTGGGACTGAACGTGTTCATGCAAATCCCCACATTATACTGTAACTGTATGTTTGCTAAGTTTAGTCTCATACTGTAGTTGAAACGAGATACTCTGCATTATTATATTGCCCGCATGTTCAGTATAAAAGTAATAGTGTATAAAGATATCTAGCACCATTATACAGTGTAGCATGTTTATTATAAGGGGCAGGAAGAGTATAAAGATTATTAGCACTAGTATACAGTACAGGCCTGTTCCTCTTGATGAGTGTATAGCGGTACTCAATATCATTATGCAGTGCAGCATGTTCATTATCAGGGCCTGGAAATGTATGGATCCATATCTTCATTAAACTGTGCAGCCCATTCATTATTGCACTGGAAGTGTATAGGGATACTCGGCATAACTAAACATTGGAGCATGTTCCTTTTACATGAAACATCTGCTGTACTGAAAATAAGAGAGCGATTTAATTAGCATAATGAATAGAAAGTTGTTTAGTTGGAAGTGTATTTGGCAATGTACTGGAATAAGCCGATCTCTTAATTAGCGAGGGACAGGTAATATTTCAGCAGAGATTTCACAATGGGGCTTTCATTGCTATCCAAAATCAATCAAGTGCAAATACTGTATCTGCATTCCCCAATTTAATTTATTAGGTTAAAAATAGACAATACCTGTGTTTAATGGGTCAAACAGTCAATTCCACATAGGAGCAGCTGAATCCTTCAACTCATTAATCATGTCACTAACACTTTGTAAATAGATTTATTGGCACACAGAAATCTCATCTTAAATTGTACTTTTTTAAATTATATTGTTAGCGCAGAATTACCTTGCTATGTATCAAAAATGTATTTGACGCCGCATGGATGTTTCATTTAACAACATTTGCATTATTTTCAAAGTATGACAACTATAAATAACATTAAACTAATGAGTTATCATTTTTATAACACTAGTTATGAAAAACACACATTATTCTGATTTAAATTGTACCAATCGGGTGTTCATCGCGATGCAACGCATCAAAATTAATTTCAGACAACAAATTATGCATCATGTACACAAACCTTCATGGACACGATGTATACTTTATGATATTAGTACATACCGTAGGCCCCTAGGTCTCTATGGCCCTATGTAGGACAGACCCTTTTGACTCATTAAACATGTTACTTTTATTGGGTCACTTTGGTCTAAGGTTGGCCTTACCCTTTAACCCATTAAACATGTCCCTCTAATTGGGTGTCTTTGATTATACATAGGGCTGACCCTTTTTAGTAAGAGGTTTTGGCCTCTTGCCCAGTGCAGAGGTTAAAACAACAGCATTAGTGAAGGAGTTTGAATAATGCCCCAGGCGGTGAGTGATGTCATAGGTCAGGGACAGATTAGCTGATGATTTCCCTAGAGGTGAATGTACAGCATTGGAGGTAAACGAGAAGGTATTCCAGCTATTTAGAACATCAGGAGTGCGTCCTGCTTGGGTAACGGGTAAGGTGGAATTTTGAGCTTTGAAACAATTAGCAATATTAAGCTCCGGGTTTTTCTGTGTCAGTCCTCAGATCTACATTTCTTTTGCCCGTGGTAAAGTAATTACGATGAAATTATTAGTCACACAGATAAATGTTTAAGTATGTGATAAGCATGAGTTCGGTGCGCCAAAAATAAGGAAATGATTCATTTTTCATAAGATATAAACAAGGAAAATTTTTACTATAAGAAAATGAATGTTTCTAAGTTAGTTACACTGATAAGTTGTTTCATTTTTCCAGTGATATTGCCTTCCAATAGTGAGTCTTCCTTCCAGTGAGTGAGATTGCCTTTCAATAAGTGAGCCTTCTTTTCAATAAGCGAGTCTTACTTCCTATAAGTGAGTCTGCCTTCCAATAAGTGAACATCTCCTCCATTGAAGTAAGACTGCCAGCCCATAAGTGAGCCTTCCTTCCGATAAGTGACCTTCCCCTCTATTGAGTAATTCTTCCTTCCAATAAACGAGCCTTCCTTCCAATGAGTGAGACTGACTTCCAATGAGTGAACCTCTCCTCCATTGCAGTAAGACTGCCTGCCCATAAATGAGTCTTCCTTCCGATAAGTGAGCCTCTCCTCTATTGAGTGAGTCTTCCTTCGAAAAAGTGAGTCTTCCTTCCAACAAGGGTGCCTTCCTTCCAACAAGTGAGTCTTCCTTCCAACAAGGGAGTCTTCCTTCCAACAAGTGAGTCTTCCTTCCAACAAGTGAGTCTTCCTTCCAACAAGTGAGCCTTCCTTCCAACAAGGGAGTCTTCCTTCCAACAAGTGAGTATTCCTTCCAACAAGTGAGTCTTCCTTCCAACAAGTGAGTCTTCCTTCCAACAAGTGAGTCTTCCTTCTAACATGGGAGTCTTCCTTCCAACAAGGAAGTATTCCTACCAACAAGGGAGTCTTCCTTCCAACAAGGAAGTTTTCCTTCCAACAAGGGAGTATTCCTTCCAACAAGTGAGTCTTCCTTCCAACAAGTGAGTCTTCCTTTAAATGAGTGAGCCTGCCCTCCATTGGGTGAGATTACCTTCCAATAAGTGAGATTCCATCCAATGAATGAGACTATCTTTCAATGAGTGATGTGCCAAATGACTTACTGTGAACCCTCTGGAGTCTCTACCCTGTTACCGTATTGTAAGTATGAGTAAGTGTTAAGTTTTTAATATATGTAGATGTCACTGTACTTTTCCCGAACTGTACTGTGCTGTGGGATATATAGGTGCCTTCTTAATAAATGCCAACAAAAAAAATGATAATAACAATAACAGACACTCATCACACCTGTTCCCCCCTCCTCCTGTCTATTTGTCTCCCATTTCCGTCCAGTTTCTTATAACAATATGAAATAAACACCCAGTTAATATGAAAGGATTTTCAGTAAAGAGGCATTAAGCACTGATAGAGCCTGCTGTGCAAGTTCATGGATGACAGCTTCTCAACTTCCTGGGAAAAATTCCCTGTCGCAGCATGGACAGAAAATGTGTTTCTTTTTTCCTTCAGCAAAACCTGTTTTTATTTTTTTTCCTTTCAGGGGGAAAGAGGGAGGAGAGAGAGAGAGAGAGAGAGAGAGAGAGAGAACTGTGACCCAGAAATTCCACAGCAAAACACAAGAATCTGAAAACAAGAAGCTGGAGATAAAGAGCTAGGGGCCGGGCTGGGAGAGAAGGTCTATTCATGCAGAGCTGCTCCAGGACGCAGGGTCTCTGGGAAACACACTGTCTGCTATTGTGTGATGGTACAGCAGTGCCATGGATCTGGATACAAGTTGAAGTATTTTTCTGTATTCACTGCAAGAGTAGTGCCAGCCTCCCTATCACATATACACGTTGTCCTGCCAAATACTACATGGATTCGCTAAACTGGTACAGCACAGGCAGTGGCATGCCAGCCTCACACTCACATATACACTGACACACTGCAAAACCTGACAGTTATACACAGTTTTCTTT
Source organism: Ascaphus truei (assembly GCF_040206685.1). Lineage (NCBI taxonomy): Eukaryota > Metazoa > Chordata > Amphibia > Anura > Ascaphidae > Ascaphus > Ascaphus truei. The sequence continues at coordinate 6,112,835 of NC_134489.1, forward strand.
AAAATTCGGGGAGCGCAAATTTTAAGTGACGAGAAATAGAAGAATTAAAAAAAAAAAAATAGTGCAAATATGTTTCCACTGGATTGATAATACAATATTAACGCTGCACACCATACAGTAAATAGCAGATACTTGCTGTTACCGGTGCTCCTGGTCAAGGGGAAACCCTGAAAACGCAAGGGATGAGGGAGTGTGTCCTAGATTTGACCAATGGTGTTCTGCAGCAGCTTCAGATGATGAACTGCCTGGTAGCCAAGCTAGAGCTGGTGGGGAAGAAAAATGGGAAGGGTGGGGGGGGAAGGAGACAAAGAAGGGGCTGATGGTGTAGTAATATAAAACACCTTTAATAAATGACGCATAAAAAAGCCCCCCCTGAGGGCGTACTCACACTCTGTACTGCCACTCAGGGCACATAAGGGTATCTTTACAGCCAATGCTGCCCGGTGTGCATCTCCTCCGTTTCTGGCAGTCTCTGACGGTGCCCACAAGCGGCCGCTGGGGTTCTCGTGCAGCTTGACTGGAGTCGGCGTCTGGCGTCACGATCAACCGGGAACGGATTGCCTCCTCCTCCTCTTCCACTCAACGCGTTTCACAAGATAGGGTTAACTTGCTTCGTCAGGAGTGTAGCGTCTTCCTCCCCTCACTACTCTTAAATATACTGCACTAGTCTCCTATTGGCTAGTAGGGAACTTGCGCATATGGACGGAAACAGCAGATTCGACACTCACATCCACTGCATAATACCATACAGGAAAATTACTTTGTATTCTAAAGGTACGTCAGGAGACTTTGCTAGCCTCCTCAATAGCTCGTAAGGTACAGGTAACGGATGTCCCTGAAAAAAAAGAGCAAACAATAGTGCAACGATCCCAAAAGATTGTTTTTTTTATAAAAGTTTAAATATTCTGAACTTTAAAATGCACACTTTCAAAGTTTCCATATAACAAGAGCATGAAAGTACAGATGCAGCAACGACGATCCGAACACTTGCCTTTGAAAATCTGGGGCAATCTCCCAGTAATGCTGCAACATTTCTGTGACATTTCTGTGACATTTCTGCAAACAGACTAACGGCCCATCAGATTAACACAGCGGGGGTCCCTGGCAGTCTCATTCAGTTTGAGTGGGACTGCCAGGGACCCCCGCTGTGTTAATCCGATGGGCCATTAGTCTATTTGCAGAAATGTCACAGAAATGTTGCAGCATTACTGGGGTATTGCCCCAGATTTTCAAAGGCAAGTGTTCGGATACTTGTGGCTGCATCAGTATAACAATACTTCAAGCAGGACAATGAAGCAATAGCTGCTGGAACCCCACCATCACCTCAATCAATAGCTGCGTAAGCCGTGACTTGTCTCTGTCACTTCCGGTCTCCTCTGTCTCCAACTTGGGGAACGGTGCAGCTACATCTCCCAGGTTCAGCAGTGGGCAGTGACCCTACGCGCTTCGCTGGTTTAGCTTCCTCCGGAGTCCTACAGTATATAGGACTTTATAATCTAGAGGAAACATATTTGCACTATTTTTGTGTTTTTTTTATTCTTCTGTTTCTCCGTCACTTGGAATTTGCGCTTCCCACATTTTGTATTATTTATCACATTGATTAGATATACTGTATCACTATTATATGTTTAAACCACTTTATATCTATAGGAGTATTTCCCATTTGTAACAGTATTGTTGTTGTTGTAAGGTGCGCCCTTTACACTTTTATTTGTGTTCAAGTTATACACAGTGCAGGCAGAGCAGTGTCAGCCTCGCCCTCAAACACTAGATTCACAGAGGTGTACAAACTTTTTTGTCCGCGCCCTCCTGCCTGCTCTCCCCACCTGCTTGTGCCCCCCCCCTTATCTTTTCACTGGCGTTTTCATGTGACCCCACGGCGTCATTTGCTGCTACGTTGCCATGGCGATGCGTCACTAGAAGCCGCCAGAGACCAGGTAAGGTATTTACAGTGGCCTCGCGAGCTCCCCTGGCACCCCCGGCATTTAATTTAAATGTTGTGGGGAAGAGCGCCGGGCCTCTGTAAGTGCTGCCCCCCACCCCCGAAAATGTGGCACCCCCCTGTTTGTGCACCTCTGCACTAGAACACCATGACATGTATATATAGACGAGTCACAGCACAAAATCAGCAGTGCTAGCCTCTCACACATGCACATATACACCATGACCTGTACACAGCACCGTTACAGAGAGGCAGTGCCAGCCTCCCCCTCACACACAAACAGCTATACCATGACCTGTACACAGCACCGTTACAGAGAGGCAGTGCCAGCCTCCCCCTCACACACACAAACAGCTATACCATGACCTGTACACAGCACCGTTACAGAGAGGCAGTGCCAGCCTCCCCCTCATACACACAAACAGCTATACCATGTCCTGTACACAGCACCGTTACGGAGAGGCAGTGCCAGCCTCCCCCTCACACACAAACAGCTATACCATGACCTGTACACAGCACCGTTACAGAGAGGCAGTGCCAGCCTCCCCCTCACACACACAAACAGCTATACCATGTCCTGTACACAGCACCGTTACGGAGAGGCAGTGCCAGCCTCCCCCTCACACACGAACAGCTATACCATGACCTGTACACAGCACCGTTACAGAGAGGCAGTGCCAGCCTCCCCCTCACACACACAAACAGCTATACCATGACCTGTACACAGCACCGTTACAGAGAGGCAGTGCCAGCCTCCCCCTCTCACACACAAACAGCTATACCATGACCTGTACACAGCACCGTTACAGAGAGGCAGTGCCAGCCTCCCCCTCACACACACAAACAGCTATACCATGTCCTGTACACAGCACCGTTACAGAGAGGCAGTGCCAGTCTCCCCCTCACACACACAAACAGCTATACCATGACCTGTACACAGCACCGTTACAGAGAGGCAGTGCCAGCCTCCCCCTCACACACACAAACAGCTATACCATGTCCTGTACACAGCACCGTTACAGAGAGGCAGTGCCAGCCTCCCCCTCTCACACACAAACAGCTATACCATGACCTGTACACAGCACCGTTACAGAGAGGCAGTGCCAGCCTCCCCCTCACACACACAAACAGCTATACCATGACCTGTACACAGCACCGTTACGGAGAGGCAGTGCCAGCCTCCCCCTCACACACACAAACAGCTATACCATGACCTGTACACAGCACCGTTACAGAGAGGCAGTGCCAGCCTCCCCCTCACACACACAAACAGCTATACCATGACCTGTACACAGCACCGTTACATAGAGGCAGTGCCAGCCTCCCCCTCACACACACAAACAGCTATACCATGACCTGTACACAGCACCGTTACATAGAGGCAGTGCCAGCCTCCCCCTCACACACACAAACAGCTATACCATGACCTGTACACAGCACCGTTACAGAGAGGCAGTGCCAGCCTCCCCCTCATACACACAAACAGCTATACCATGACCTGTACACAGCACCGTTACATAGAGGCAGTGCCAGCCTCCCCCTCACACACAAACAGCTATACCATGTCCTGTACACAGCACCGTTACAGAGGCAGTGCCAGCCTCCCCCTCACACACACAAACAGCTATACCATGACCTGTACACAGCACCGTTACAGAGAGGCAGTGCCAGCCTCCCCCTCACACACACAAACAGCTATACCATGACCTGTACACAGCACCGTTACAGAGAGGCAGTGCCAGCCTCCCCCTCACACACACAAACAGCTATACCATGTCCTGTACACAGCACCGTTACAGAGAGGCAGTGCCAGCCTCCCCCTCTCACACACAAACAGCTATAGCATGACCTGTACACAGCACCGTTACAGAGAGGCAGTGCCAGCCTCCCCCTCACACAAACAGCTATACCATGACCTGTACACAGCACCGTTACAGAGAGGCAGTGCCAGCCTCCCCCTCACACACACAAACAGCTATACCATGACCTGTACACAGCACCGTTACAGAGAGGCAGTGCCAGCCTCCCCCTCACACAAACAGCTATACCATGACCTGTACACAGCACCGTTACAGAGAGGCAGTGCCAGCCTCCCCCTCACACACACAAACAGCTATACCATGACCTGTACACAGCACCGTTACAGAGAGGCAGTGCCAGCCTCCCCCTCACACACACAAACAGCTATACCATGACCTGTACACAGCACCGTTACAGAGAGGCAGTGCCAGCCTCCCCCTCACACACACAAACAGCTATACCATGACCTGTACACAGCACCGTTACAGAGAGGCAGTGCCAGCCTCCCCCTCTCACACACAAACAGCTATAGCATGACCTGTACACAGCACCGTTACAGAGAGGCAGTGCCAGCCTCCCCCTCACACACACAAACAGCTATACCATGACCTGTACACAGCACCGTTACAGAGAGGCAGTGCCAGTCTCCCCCTCTCACACACACAAACAGCTATACCATGACCTGTACACAGCACCGTTACAGAGAGGCAGTGCCAGCCTCCCCCTCTCACACACAAACAGCTATACCATGACCTGTACACAGCACCGTTACAGAGAGGCAGTGCCAGCCTCCCCCTCTCACACACAAACAGCTATACCATGACCTGTACACAGCACCGTTACAGAGAGGCAGTGCCAGCCTCCCCCTCACACACACAAACAGCTATACCATGACCTGTACACAGCACCGTTACAGAGAGGCAGTGCCAGCCTCCCCCTCACACACACAAACAGCTATACCATGACCTGTACACAGCACCGTTACAGAGAGGCAGTGCCAGCCTCCCCCTCACACACACAAACAGCTATACCATGTCCTGTACACAGCACCGTTACAGAGAGGCAGTGCCAGCCTCCCCCTCACACACACAAACAGCTATACCATGACCTGTACACAGCACCGTTACAGAGAGGCAGTGCCAGCCTCCCCCTCATACACACAAACAGCTATACCATGACCTGTACACAGCACTGTTACAGAGACACAGTGGCATACACACACACACACACACACACACACACACAGCTATACCATGACCAGTACACAGCACCGTTACAGAGAGGCAGTGCCAGCCTCCCCCTCACACACAAACAGCTATACCATGACCTGTACACAGCACCGTTACAGAGAGGCAGTGCCAGCCTCCCCCTCGCACACACAAACAGCTATACCATGACCTGTACACAGCACCGTTACAGAGAGGCAGTGCCAGCCTCCCCCTCGCACACACAAACAGCTATACCATGACCTGTACACAGCACCGTTACAGAGAGGCAGTGCCAGCCTCCCCCTCGCACACACAAACAGCTATACCATGACCTGTACACAGCACCGTTACAGAGAGGCAGTGCCAGCCTCCCCCTCACACACACAAACAGCTATACCATGACCTGTACACAGCACCGTTACATAGAGGCAGTGCCAGCCTCCCCCTCACACACACAAACAGCTATACCATGACCTGTACACAGCACCGTTACAGAGAGGCAGTGCCAGCCTCCCCCTCGCACACACAAACAGCTATACCATGTCCTGTACACAGCACCGTTACAGAGAGGCAGTGCCAGCCTCCCCCTCGCACACACAAACAGCTATACCATGACCTGTACACAGCACCGTTACATAGAGGCAGTGCCAGCCTCCCCCTCACACACACAAACAGCTATACCATGACCTGTACACAGCACCGTTACAGAGAGGCAGTGCCAGCCTCCCCCTCACACACACAAACAGCTATACCATGACCTGTACACAGCACCGTTACAGAGAGGCAGTGCCAGCCTCCCCCTCACACACACAAACAGCTATACCATGTCCTGTACACAGCACCGTTACAGAGAGGCAGTGCCAGCCTCCCCCTCACACACACAAACAGCTATACCATGACCTGTACACAGCACCGTTACAGAGAGGCAGTGCCAGCCTCCCCCTCACACACACAAACAGCTATACCATGACCTGTACACAGCACCGTTACAGAGAGGCAGTGCCAGCCTCCCCGTATCACACACACAAACAGCTATACCATGACCTGTACACAGCACCGTTACAGAGAGGCAGTGCCAGCCTCCCCCTCACACACACAAACAGCTATACCATGACCTGTACACAGCACCGTTACAGAGAGGCAGTGCCAGCCTCCCCCTCTCACACACACAAACAGCTATACCATGACCTGTACACAGCACCGTTACAGAGAGGCAGTGCCAGCCTCCCCCTCACACACACAAACAGCTATACCATGACCTGTACACAGCACCGTTACAGAGAGGCAGTGCCAGCCTCCCCCTCACACACACAAACAGCTATACCATGACCTGTACACAGCACCGTTACAGAGAGGCAGTGCCAGCCTCCCCCTCATACACACAAACAGCTATACCATGACCTGTACACAGCACCGTTACAGAGAGGCAGTGCCAGCCTCCCCCTCACACACACAAACAGCTATACCATGTCCTGTACACAGCACCGTTACAGAGAGGCAGTGCCAGCCTCCCCCTCACACACACACAAACAGCTATACCATGTCCTGTACACAGCACCGTTACAGAGAGGCAGTGCCAGCCTCCCCGTCTCACACACACAAACAGCTATACCATGACCTGTACACAGCACCGTTACAGAGAGGCAGTGCCAGCCTCCCCGCCTCACACACACAAACAGCTATACCATGACCTGTACACAGCACCGTTACAGAGAGGCAGTGCCAGTCTCCCCCTCACACACACACAAACAGCTATACCATGTCCTGTACACAGCGCTGTTACAGAGAGGCAGTGCCAGCCTCCCCCTCACACACACAAACAGCTATACCATGACCTGTACACAGCACCGTTACAGAGAGGCAGTGCCAGCCTCCCCGCCTCACACACACAAACAGCTATACCATGACCTGTACACAGCACCGTTACAGAGAGGCAGTGCCAGCCTCCCCCTCACACACACACAAACAGCTATACCATGACCTGTACACAGCACCGTTACAGAGAGGCACTGCCAGTCTCCCCCTCACACACACAAACAGCTATACCATGACCTGTACACAGCACCGTTACAGAGAGGCAGTGCCAGCCTCCCCGTCTCACACACACAAACAGCTATACCATGACCTGTACACAGCACCGTTACAGAGAGGCAGTGCCAGCCTCCCCCTCGCACACACAAACAGCTATACCATGACCTGTACACAGCACCGTTACAGAGAGGCAGTGCCAGCCTCCCCCTCACACACACAAACAGCTATACCATGACCTGTACACAGCACCGTTACAGAGAGGCAGTGCCAGCCTCCCCCTCACACACACAAACAGCTATACCATGACCTGTACACAGCACCGTTACAGAGAGGCAGTGCCAGCCTCCCCCTCACACACACAAACAGCTATACCATGACCTGTACACAGCACCGTTACAGAGAGGCAGTGCCAGCCTCCCCCTCATACACACAAACAGCTATACCATGACCTGTACACAGCACCGTTACAGAGAGGCAGTGCCAGCCTCCCCCTCACACACACAAACAGCTATACCATGACCTGTACACAGCACCGTTACAGAGAGGCAGTGCCAGCCTCCCCCTCATACACACAAACAGCTATACCATGACCTGTACACAGCACCGTTACATAGAGGCAGTGCCAGCCTCCCCCTCACACACACAAACAGCTATACCATGTCCTGTACACAGCACCGTTACAGAGAGGCAGTGCCAGCCTCCCCCTCACACACAAACAGCTATACCATGTCCTGTACACAGCACCGTTACAGAGGCAGTGCCAGCCTCCCCCTCACACACACAAACAGCTATACCATGACCTGTACACAGCACCGTTACAGAGAGGCAGTGCCAGCCTCCCCCTCACACACACAAACAGCTATACCATGACCTGTACACAGCACCGTTACAGAGAGGCAGTGCCAGCCTCCCCCTCACACACACAAACAGCTATACCATGTCCTGTACACAGCACCGTTACAGAGAGGCAGTGCCAGCCTCCCTCTCACACAAACAGCTATACCATGACCTGTACACAGCACCGTTACAGAGAGGCAGTGCCAGCCTCCCCCTCTCACACACAAACAGCTATACCATGACCTGTACACAGCACCGTTACAGAGAGGCAGTGCCAGCCTCCCCCTCATACACACAAACAGCTATACCATGACCTGTACACAGCACCGTTACATAGAGGCAGTGCCAGCCTCCCCCTCACACACAAACAGCTATACCATGTCCTGTACACAGCACCGTTACAGAGGCAGTGCCAGCCTCCCCCTCACACACACAAACAGCTATACCATGACCTGTACACAGCACCGTTACAGAGAGGCAGTGCCAGCCTCCCCCTCGCACACACAAACAGCTATACCATGACCTGTACACAGCACCGTTACAGAGAGGCAGTGCCAGCCTCCCCCTCACACACACAAACAGCTATACCATGACCTGTACACAGCACCGTTACAGAGAGGCAGTGCCAGCCTCCCCCTCACACACACAAACAGCTATACCATGACCTGTACACAGCACCGTTACAGAGAGGCAGTGCCAGCCTCCCCCTCTCACACACAAACAGCTATACCATGACCTGTACACAGCACCGTTACAGAGAGGCAGTGCCAGCCTCCCCCTCACACACACAAACAGCTATACCATGACCTGTACACAGCACCGTTACAGAGAGGCAGTGCCAGCCTCCCCCTCACACACACAAACAGCTATACCATGACCTGTACACAGCACCGTTACAGAGAGGCAGTGCCAGCCTCCCCCTCACACACACAAACAGCTATACCATGTCCTGTACACAGCACCGTTACAGAGAGGCAGTGCCAGCCTCCCCCTCTCACACACAAACAGCTATACCATGTCCTGTACACAGCACCGTAACAGAGAGGCAGTGCCAGCCTCCCCCTCACACACACAAACAGCTATACCATGACCTGTACACAGCACCGTTACAGAGAGGCAGTGCCAGCCTCCCCCTCATACACACAAACAGCTATACCATGACCTGTACACAGCACTGTTACAGAGACACAGTGGCATACACACACACACACACACACACAGCTATACCATGACCAGTACACAGCACCGTTACAGAGAGGCAGTGCCAGCCTCCCCCTCACACACAAACAGCTATACCATGACCTGTACACAGCACCGTTACAGAGAGGCAGTGCCAGCCTCCCCCTCATACACACAAACAGCTATACCATGACCTGTACACAGCACCGTTACAGAGAGGCAGTGCCAGCCTCCCCCTCTCACACACAAACAGCTATACCATGACCTGTACACAGCACCGTTACAGAGAGGCAGTGCCAGCCTCCCCCTCACACACACAAACAGCTATACCATGTCCTGTACACAGCACCGTTACAGAGAGGCAGTGCCAGCCTCCCCCTCACACAAACAGCTATACCATGACCTGTACACAGCACCGTTACAGAGAGGCAGTGCCAGTCTCCCCCTCACACACACAAACAGCTATACCATGACCTGTACACAGCACCGTTACAGAGAGGCAGTGCCAGCCTCCCCCTCTCACACACAAACAGCTATACCATGACCTGTACACAGCACCGTTACAGAGAGGCAGTGCCAGCCTCCCCCTCACACACACAAACAGCTATACCATGACCTGTACACAGCACCGTTACAGAGAGGCAGTGCCAGCCTCCCCCTCACACACACAAACAGCTATACCATGACCTGTACACAGCACCGTTACAGAGAGGCAGTGCCAGCCTCCCCCTCACACACACACAAACAGCTATACCATGACCTGTACACAGCACCGTTACAGAGAGGCAGTGCCAGTCTCCCCCTCACACACACAAACAGCTATACCATGACCTGTACACAGCACCGTTACGGAGAGGCAGTGCCAGCCTCCCCCTCACACACACAAACAGCTATACCATGACCTGTACACAGCACCGTTACAGAGAGGCAGTGCCAGCCTCCCTCTCACACAAACAAACAGCTATACCATGACCTGTACACAGCACCGTTACATAGAGGCAGTGCCAGCCTCCCTCTCACACAAACAAACAGCTATACCATGACCTGTACACAGCACCGTTACAGAGAGGCAGTGCCAGCCTCCCTCTCACACACACAAACAGCTATACCATGACCTGTACACAGCACCGTTACAGAGAGGCAGTGCCAGCCTCCCCCTCACACACACAAACAGCTATACCATGACCTGTACACAGCACCGTTACAGAGAGGCAGTGCCAGCCTCCCCCTCGCACACACAAACAGCTATACCATGACCTGTACACAGCACCGTTACAGAGAGGCAGTGCCAGCCTCCCCCTCACACACACAAACAGCTATACCATGACCTGTACACAGCACCGTTACAGAGAGGCAGTGCCAGCCTCCCCCTCACACACACAAACAGCTATACCATGACCTGTACACAGCACCGTTACATAGAGGCAGTGCCAGCCTCCCCCTCACACACACAAACAGCTATACCATGACCTGTACACAGCACCGTTACAGAGAGGCAGTGCCAGCCTCCCCCTCACACACACAAACAGCTATACCATGACCTGTACACAGCACCGTTACAGAGAGGCAGTGCCAGCCTCCCCCTCACACACACAAACAGCTATACCATGACCTGTACACAGCACCGTTACATAGAGGCAGTGCCAGCCTCCCCCTCACACACACAAACAGCTATACCATGACCTGTACACAGCACCGTTACATAGAGGCAGTGCCAGTCCCCCCCTCACACACACACAAACAGCTATACCATGTCCTGTACACAGCACCGTTACAGAGAGGCAGTGCCAGCCTCCCCCTCATACACACAAACAGCTATACCATGTCCTGTACACAGCACCGTTACAGAGAGGCAGTGCCAGCCTCCCCCTCACACACACAAACAGCTATACCATGTCCTGTACACAGCACCGTTACATAGAGGCAGTGCCAGCCTCCCCGTATCACACACACAAACAGCTATACCATGTCCTGTACACAGCACCGTTACAGAGAGGCAGTGCCAGCCTCCCCCTCACACACACAAACAGCTATACCATGACCTGTACACAGCACCGTTACAGAGAGGCAGTGCCAGCCTCCCCCTCACACACACAAACAGCTATACCATGTCCTGTACACAGCACCGTTACATAGAGGCAGTGCCAGCCTCCCCGTATCACACAGGAAGGGGAGGAGCTGTGAGCCAAGATGGCGGCAGACCCTGGAGGAGGGAGAGGAGTTGGAACCAGGTCTCAAGCTAATCTGAATGCGGATAAGAAAGTTTCCCTGGAAGCTAAAGTGCTGAAATGTTTGCAAAAGAAAGAGTCAGAAAATATGGAAAAAGAGATGAATGAAAATGTTGGGCAGAAAGAATCTGAAATGGAGAATACTGAAAGTCCGGCTCAGAACCAGACGGGTAAGAGAACTGCGGCTAAAACCAGCTCAAGGTCTAATGAAGCCAAGAGTAAAAGGCAGGCAGAGCATGAGAAAAGGAGACTTGGGGTCACAGAAATTGTTATCCCACAAATTGGCAAGGACATACTCACTAATGCACAGACAACTGCAGCTACACCTGAGACAGAGACCCCGCAAGCAGCTGCACATGACGCAGTGACCCCGCAAACAACTGTACCTGACGCAGTGACCCCGCAAACAACTGTACCTGACGCAGTGACCCTGCATACAGCTGCACCGGAGACAGAGAAACTGCATACAACTGCACCTGATACAGAGAGACTACAAGCAGCTGAGGGTTACAGCCAGGTGCAGGAATTAGCAGCCACACCCAAAGCAGACATGCAGCAAACAGCCCAGGTTGAGAGCCTGAATGATGCTGGCAATACACCTGAGACAGAGCAGCAAACAGCTCAGGCACAGGAAGAAGAGTCTGAAATAGAAATGGCTGAAGCAGTGGAGAACGCTGAAGCAGTAGAGGCTTTTGAGGCGCAAGAAATGGAGATTCCTAAAGTGGGAGAGAAATCCATACAGCCTGCAGCAGCATCAAAGCCCTTAGCAGAAACAGGAGCGGCAAAAGCAAAGTCCTTAGCTGAAGCAGGAACGGCAGCAAAACCAACAGGAGCGGCCGAGCCAGCTCCCCCCCAGCAGTCAGCATGGAGTACAAGACGCCCAGGTACATCTTATTTGTCATTTGATGATGCCAGAAAGCGCAGGAACGTTGTCAGACTACATTATTGGGGGGATATGGCTCCTATACCGGACAGATTTGTTGTAGGAAAAGACTTGATCAAAGTTTCTCTTGGCTTCCAACCCAGTGAGGTGTACGCTTTGTTACATGCTCCTAGTAGCAGAAACTACGAAGTCAGCTTTAAGACACCAGAAGGGCTAGAAAAATTCTGGTTTCGTTACAGAGAAGTGAAGGATAATCCAGAATGGGAATTCTTTAAAGTTATCCAGGTTTCTCGCCCTGTGACCGTGGAAGTGAATATTATCTTTGATATTGAGACTGTAGCGGTTGAAGATATATGTTTTTGGCTACAAAGACAGTGCGATATTCAGTCTGGTCCAGTGAAAAGTATGGATGCGGAAGGTTTCTGGAATGGGGGCTACAAGTTTAAAGTTAAACTTCGATACACACACAATGTGGCATGTCACCTCCCAAACGCCATATATATTGGAAGAGATCGCGGGCGATGTTTTTATTGGGGACAGCCTAAAAAATGTTTTAAATGTGATTCCCCCAGGCACTTAAGCTCAGCGTGTGACAAAATCAGGTGCACTTTATGTGGTTCTATTGGTCATCACAGCTCTGAGTGTGACAAGGACATAGTCTGCAACCTGTGCTATAAATGTGGTCATTCCTTTAAAGATTGCCCAGAAGCCGAACACAACCATTATGGGCAGAATGAAATGTCTCGTGTACAGAATACAGCATCTCCTAGTGATAAAGAGAATACCACAGAGTCATCAGAAAGTCTTCAACTTACACCTGTAGAAGAGGTTTTAAAGTCTCTGGGTCTGACATATACACTTCCAGCCCAAAGGGGGTCAGACGGAGAACACAGGAGCGATCTGAGCAAAGATGGCGGCGAACCCTGCAAAGATGGAGGCGAACCCTGCAAAGATGGAGGCGAACCCTGCAAAGATGGCGGCGAACCCTGCAAAGATGGCGGCGAACCTCGCAAAGATGGCGATAATGAATGGGAAACAATAACAAGTAAAAACAAGACTGCCCTAACCAGCTCAGCTGGAAAGAAAACTACAGAAACTGTCCAAGAAGAGATCTCACTGCACAATACATATGAGGTTTTGGAGGAAAAGAGTTGGGGTGAAAAGATGGATGACGCAGACCCCGATATGTCAGACAGTCAGACCTCGCAGCGGTCTGGATCTATTCAGGACATTGAGATGGCCGGACCATCAAATAAGAGAAATCTGCCATCAGAGAGCCCCCCCGGGAAAAAGAAAATGGTCAAAAAGAAAAATGGTGCAAAAAAGAAAAAAAAAGGGTGGTGGTGATTCACTAAATGTGCCAAAGTGCCCCTCTCCGCTGAAAGTGGCAACTATTAATGTGAATAGTATTAAGGGGAAAAGATACAGACTCAAGTCTTTTCTAGTCTAAAGGACATTAAGAATTAGATTTTCTTTTTGCAGGAAACTTGCTTGATTACTTTGTGTTATTTATCTATCAGTAAAGTGTATATTGTTTATCTATCAGATATAAAGTGTATATAGCAGGGGGAATCTGAGAGGTTGGAGAGAGGCGTTTAGATATCTTTGAAAAGGGAATCTCTGTAAGATAAATGTATTGTTTATGTCATTTTCTGGATGCTATTCTGTAAGTATTGTGTGTTTTTGTAAATATTTGTATTTTGTATTTAAAATAAAAAAGATTCCCCTCACACACACAAACAGCTATACCATGACCTGTACACAGCACCGTTACAGAGAGGCAGTGCCAGTCTCCCCCTCACACACACAAACAGCTATACCATGACCTGTACACAGCACCGTTACAGAGAGGCAGTGCCAGCCTCCTTCTCGCACACACAAACAGCTATACCATGACCTGTACACAGCACCGTTACAGAGAGGCAGTGCCAGCCTCCCCCTCGCACACACAAACAGCTATACCATGACCTGTACACAGCACCGTTACAGAGAGGCAGTGCCAGCCTCCCCGTCTCACACACACAAACAGCTATACCATGACCTGTACACAGCACCGTTACAGAGAGGCAGTGCCAGCCTCCCCCTCACACACACACAAACAGCTATACCATGTCCTGTACACAGCACCGTTACAGAGAGGCAGTGCCAGCCTCCCCCTCGCACACACAAACAGCTATACCATGACCTGTACACAGCACCGTTACAGAGAGGCACTGCCAGCCTCCCCCTCACACACACAAACAGCTATACCATGACCTGTACACAGCACCGTTACAGAGAGGCAGTGCCAGCCTCCCCCTCACACACACAAACAGCTATACCATGACCTGTACACAGCACCGTTACAGAGAGGCAGTGCCAGCCTCCCCCTCGCACACACAAACAGCTATACCATGACCTGTACACAGCACCGTTACAGAGAGGCAGTGCCAGCCTCCCCCTCACACACACAAACAGCTATACCATGACCTGTACACAGCACCGTTACAGAGAGGCAGTGCCAGCCTCCCCCTCACACACACAAACAGCTATACCATGACCTGTACACAGCACCGTTACAGAGAGGCAGTGCCAGCCTCCCCCTCACACACACAAACAGCTATACCATGACCTGTACACAGCACCGTTACAGAGAGGCAGTGCCAGCCTCCCCCTCACACACACAAACAGCTATACCATGACCTGTACACAGCACCGTTACAGAGAGGCAGTGCCAGCCTCCCCCTCGCACACACAAACAGCTATACCATGACCTGTACACAGCACCGTTACAGAGAGGCAGTGCCAGCCTCCCCCTCACACACACAAACAGCTATACCATGACCTGTACACAGCACCGTTACAGAGAGGCAGTGCCAGCCTCCCCCTCACACACACAAACAGCTATACCATGACCTGTACACAGCACCGTTACAGAGAGGCAGTGCCAGCCTCCCTCTCACACAAACAAACAGCTATACCATGACCTGTACACAGCACCGTTACATAGAGGCACTGCCAGCCTCCCCCTCACACACACACAAACAGCTATACCATGACCTGTACACAGCACCGTTACAGAGAGGCAGTGCCAGCCTCCCCCTCACACACACAAACAGCTATACCATGACCTGTACACAGCACCGTTACAGAGAGGCAGTGCCAGCCTCCCCCTCGCACACACAAACAGCTATACCATGACCTGTACACAGCACCGTTACAGAGAGGCAGTGCCAGCCTCCCCCTCACACACACAAACAGCTATACCATGACCTGTACACAGCACCGTTACAGAGAGGCAGTGCCAGCCTCCCCCTCACACACACAAACAGCTATACCATGACCTGTACACAGCACCGTTACATAGAGGCAGTGCCAGTCTCCCCCTCACACACACACAAACAGCTATACCATGTCCTGTACACAGCACCGTTACAGAGAGGCAGTGCCAGCCTCCCCCTCATACACACAAACAGCTATACCATGTCCTGTACACAGCACCGTTACAGAGAGGCAGTGCCAGCCTCCCCGTATCACACACACAAACAGCTATACCATGTCCTGTACACAGCACCGTTACAGAGAGGCAGTGCCAGCCTCCCCCTCACACACACAAACAGCTATACCATGACCTGTACACAGCACCGTTACAGAGAGGCAGTGCCAGCCTCCCCCTCTCACACACAAACAGCTATACCATGTCCTGTACACAGCACCGTTACAGAGAGGCAGTGCCAGTCTCCCCGTATCACACACACAAACAGCTATACCATGTCCTGTACACAGCACCGTTACAGAGAGGCAGTGCCAGCCTCCCCCTCACACACACAAACAGCTATACCATGACCTGTACACAGCACCGTTACATAGAGGCAGTGCCAGCCTCCCCCTCACACACAAACAGCTATACCATGACCTGTACACAGCACCGTTACAGAGAGGCAGTGCCAGCCTCCCCCTCACACACACAAACAGCTATACCATGACCTGTACACAGCACCGTTACAGAGAGGCAGTGCCAGCCTCCCCCTCACACACACAAACAGCTATACCATGACCTGTACACAGCACCGTTACATAGAGGCAGTGCCAGCCTCCCCCTCACACACACAAACAGCTATACCATGTCCTGTACACAGCACCGTTACATAGAGGCAGTGCCAGCCTCCCCCTCACACACACAAACAGCTATACCATGACCTGTACACAGCACCGTTACAGAGAGGCAGTGCCAGCCTCCCCCTCACACACACACAAACAGCTATACCATGACCTGTACACAGCACCGTTACAGAGAGGCAGTGCCAGCCTCCTTCTCGCACACACAAACAGCTATACCATGACCTGTACACAGCACCGTTACAGAGAGGCAGTGCCAGCCTCCCCCTCGCACACACAAACAGCTATACCATGACCTGTACACAGCACCGTTACAGAGAGGCAGTGCCAGCCTCCCCGTCTCACACACACAAACAGCTATACCATGACCTGTACACAGCACCGTTACAGAGAGGCAGTGCCAGCCTCCCCCTCACACACACACAAACAGCTATACCATGTCCTGTACACAGCACCGTTACAGAGAGGCAGTGCCAGCCTCCCCCTCTCACACACAAACAGCTATACCATGACCTGTACACAGCACCGTTACAGAGAGGCAGTGCCAGCCTCCCCCTCTCACACACAAACAGCTATACCATGACCTGTACACAGCACCGTTACAGAGAGGCAGTGCCAGCCTCCCCCTCTCACACACACAAACAGCTATACCATGACCTGTACACAGCACCGTTACAGAGAGGCAGTGCCAGCCTCCCCCTCGCACACACAAACAGCTATACCATGACCTGTACACAGCACCGTTACAGAGAGGCAGTGCCAGCCTCCCCCTCACACAAACAGCTATACCATGACCTGTACACAGCACCGTTACAGAGAGGCAGTGCCAGCCTCCCCCTCGCACACACAAACAGCTATACCATGACCTGTACACAGCACCGTTACAGAGAGGCAGTGCCAGCCTCCCCCTCGCACACACAAACAGCTATACCATGACCTGTACACAGCACCGTTACAGAGAGGCAGTGCCAGCCTCCCCCTCGCACACACAAACAGCTATACCATGACCTGTACACAGCACCGTTACAGAGAGGCAGTGCCAGCCTCCCCGTCTCACACACACAAACAGCTATACCATGACCTAAACACAGCACCGTTACAGAGAGGCAGTGCCAGCCTCCCCCTCACACACACAAACAGCTATACCATGACCTGTACACAGCACCGTTACAGAGAGGCAGTGCCAGCCTCCCCCTCACACACACAAACAGCTATACCATGACCTGTACACAGCACCGTTACAGAGAGGCAGTGCCAGCCTCCCCCTCACACACACAAACAGCTATACCATGACCTGTACACAGCGCTGTTACAGAGAGGCACTGCCAGCCTCCCCCTCACACACACAAACTGCTATACCATGACCTGTACACAGCGCTGTTACAGAGAGGCACTGCCAGCCTCCCCCTCACACACACAAACAGCTATACCATGACCTGTACACAGCACCGTTACAGAGAGGCAGTGCCAGCCTCCCCCTCGCACACACACAAACAGCTATACCATGACCTGTACACAGCACCGTTACAGAGAGGCAGTGCCAGCCTCCCCCTCGCACACACACAAACAGCTATACCATGACCTGTACACAGCACCGTTACAGAGAGGCAGTGCCAGCCTCCCCCTCACACACAAACAGCTATACCATGTCCTGTACACAGCACCGTTACAGAGAGGCAGTGCCAGCCTCCCCCTCGCACACACAAACAGCTATACCATGACCTGTACACAGCACCGTTACAGAGAGGCAGTGCCAGCCTCCCCGTCTCACACACACACAAACAGCTATACCATGACCTGTACACAGCACCGTTACAGAGAGGCAGTGCCAGCCTCCCCCTCGCACACACAAACAGCTATACCATGACCTGTACACAGCACCGTTACAGAGAGGCAGTGCCAGCCTCCCCCTCGCACACACAAACAGCTATACCATGACCTGTACACAGCACCGTTACAGAGAGGCAGTGCCAGCCTCCCCCTCTCACACACAAACAGCTATACCATGTCCTGTACACAGCACCGTTACAGAGAGGCACTGCCAGCCTCCCCCTCACACACACAAACAGCTATATCATGACCTGTACACAGCACCGTTACAGAGAGGCAGTGCCAGCCTCCCCCTCTCACACACAAACAGCTATACCATGTCCTGTACACAGCACCGTTACAGAGAGGCACTGCCAGCCTCCCCCTCACACACACAAACAGCTATACCATGACCTGTACACAGCACCGTTACAGAGAGGCAGTGCCAGCCTCCCCCTCACACACACAAACAGCTATACCATGACCTGTACACAGCACCGTTACAGAGAGGCAGTGCCAGCCTCCCCCTCACACACACAAACAGCTATACCATGACCTGTACACAGCACCGTTACAGAGAGGCAGTGCCAGCCTCCCCCTCACACACACAAACAGCTATACCATGTCCTGTACACAGCACCGTTACAGAGAGGCAGTGCCAGCCTCCCCCTCTCACACACAAACAGCTATACCATGACCTGTACACAGCACCGTTACAGAGAGGCAGTGCCAGCCTCCCCCTCTCACACACAAACAGCTATACCATGACCTGTACACAGCACCGTTACAGAGAGGCAGTGCCAGCCTCCCCCTCACACACACAAACAGCTATACCATGACCTGTACACAGCACCGTTACAGAGAGGCAGTGCCAGCCTCCCCCTCACACACACAAACAGCTATACCATGACCTGTACACAGCACCGTTACAGAGAGGCAGTGCCAGCCTCCCCCTCGCACACACAAACAGCTATACCATGACCTGTACACAGCACCGTTACAGAGAGGCAGTGCCAGCCTCCCCCTCTCACACACAAACAGCTATACCATGACCTGTACACAGCACCGTTACAGAGAGGCAGTGCCAGCCTCCCCCTCGCACACACAAACAGCTATACCATGACCTGTACACAGCACCGTTACAGAGAGGCAGTGCCAGCCTCCCCCTCACACACACAAACAGCTATACCATGACCTGTACACAGCACCGTTACAGAGAGGCAGTGCCAGCCTCCCCCTCGCACACACACAAACAGCTATACCATGACCTGTACACAGCACCGTTACAGAGAGGCAGTGCCAGCCTCCCCCTCACACACACAAACAGCTATACCATGACCTGTACACAGCACCGTTACAGAGACACAGTGCCAGCCTCCCCCTCACACACACAAACAGCTATACCATGACCTGTACACAGCACCGTTACATAGAGGCAGTGCCAGCCTCCCCCTCACACACACAAACAGCTATACCATGACCTGTACACAGCACCGTTACAGAGAGGCAGTGCCAGCCTCCCCCTCGCACACACAAACAGCTATACCATGACCTGTACACAGCACCGTTACAGAGAGGCAGTGCCAGCCTCCCCCTCGCACACACAAACAGCTATACCATGACCTGTACACAGCACCGTTACAGAGAGGCAGTGCCAGCCTCCCCCTCACACACACAAACAGCTATACCATGACCTGTACACAGCACCGTTACAGAGAGGCAGTGCCAGCCTCCCCCTCTCACACACAAACAGCTATACCATGACCTGTACACAGCACCGTTACAGAGAGGCAGTGCCAGCCTCCCCCTCACACACACAAACAGCTATACCATGACCTGTACACAGCACCGTTACAGAGAGGCAGTGCCAGCCTCCCCCTCACACACACACAAACAGCTATACCATGACCTGTACACAGCACCGTTACAGAGAGGCAGTGCCAGCCTCCCCCTCACACACACAAACAGCTATACCATGACCTGTACACAGCACCGTTACAGAGAGGCAGTGCCAGCCTCCCCCTCGCACACACAAACAGCTATACCATGACCTGTACACAGCACCGTTACAGAGAGGCAGTGCCAGCCTCCCCCTCTCACACACAAACAGCTATACCATGACCTGTACAGAGCACCGTTACAGAGAGGCAGTGCCAGTCTCCCCCTCACACACACAAACAGCTATACCATGACCTGTACACAGCACCGTTACAGAGAGGCAGTGCCAGCCTCCCTCTCACACACACAAACAGCTATACCATGTCCTGTACACAGCACCGTTACAGAGAGGCAGTGCCAGTCTCCCCCTCACACACACAAACAGCTATACCATGACCTGTACACAGCACCGTTACAGAGAGGCAGTGCCAGCCTCCCCCTCACACACACAAACAGCTATACCATGACCTGTACACAGCACCGTTACAGAGAGGCAGTGCCAGCCTCCCCCTCACACACACAAACAGCTATACCATGACCTGTACACAGCACCGTTACAGAGAGGCAGTGCCAGCCTCCCCCTCACACACACAAACAGCTATACCATGTCCTGTACACAGCACCGTTACATAGAGGCAGTGCCAGCCTCCCCCTCATACACACAAACAGCTATACCATGACCTGTACACAGCACCGTTACGGAGAGGCAGTGCCAGCCTCCCCCTCGCACACACAAACAGCTATACCATGACCTGTACACAGCACCGTTACAGAGAGGCAGTGCCAGCCTCCCCCTCATACACACAAACAGCTATACCATGACCTGTACACAGCACCGTTACAGAGAGGCAGTGCCAGTCTCCCCCTCACACACACAAACAGCTATACCATGACCTGTACACAGCACCGTTACAGAGAGGCAGTGCCAGCCTCCCCCTCACACACACACAAACAGCTATACCATGTCCTGTACACAGCACCGTTACAGAGAGGCAGTGCCAGCCTCCCCCTCACACACACAAACAGCTATACCATGACCTGTACACAGCACCGTTACAGAGAGGCAGTGCCAGCCTCCCCCTCACACACACAAACAGCTATACCATGACCTGTACACAGCACCGTTACAGAGAGGCAGTGCCAGCCTCCCCCTCACACACACAAACAGCTATACCATGACCTGTACACAGCACCGTTACAGAGAGGCAGTGCCAGTCTCCCCCTCACACAAACAGCTATAACATGACCTTTACACAGCACCGTTACAGAGAGGCAGTGCCAGCCTCCCTCTCACACAAACAAACAGCTATACCATGACCTGTACACAGCACCGTTACAGAGAGGCAGTGCCAGCCTCCTTCTCGCACACACAAACAGCTATACCATGACCTGTACACAGCACCGTTACAGAGAGGCAGTGCCAGCCTCCCCCTCGCACACACAAACAGCTATACCATGACCTGTACACAGCACCGTTACAGAGAGGCAGTGCCAGCCTCCCCGTCTCACACACACAAACAGCTATACCATGACCTGTACACAGCACCGTTACAGAGAGGCAGTGCCAGCCTCCCCCTCACACACACAAACAGCTATACCATGACCTGTACACAGCACCGTTACATAGAGGCAGTGCCAGTCTCCCTCTCACACACACAAACAGCTATACCATGACCTGTACACAGCACCGTTACAGAGAGGCAGTGCCAGCCTCCCCCTCTCACACAGGAAGGGGAGGAGCTGTGAGCCAAGATGGCGGCAGACCCTGGAGGAGGGAGAGGAGTGGGAACCAGGTCTCAAGCTAATCTGAATGCGGATAAGAAAGTTTCCCTGGAAGCTAAAGTGCAGAAATGTTTGCAAAAGAAAGAGTCAGAAAATGTGGAAAAAGAGATGAATGAAAATGTTGGGCAAAAAGAATCTGAAATGGAGAATGCTGAAAGTACTCAGAACCAGACGGGTAAGAGAACTGCGGCTAAAACCAGCTCAAGGTCTAATGAAGCCAAGAGTAAAAGGCAGGCAGAGCATGAGAAAAGGAGACTTGGGGTCACAGAAATTGTTATCCCACAAATTGGCAAGGACATACACACTAATGCACAGGCAACTACAGCTACACCTGAGACAGAGACCCCGCAAGCAGCTGCACCTGACGCAGTGACCCCGCAAACAACTGTACCTGATGCAGTGACCCCGCAAACAACTGTACCTGACGCAGTGACCCTGCATACGGCTGCACCGGAGATAGAGAAACTGCATGCAACTCTACCTGATACAGAGAGACAACAAGCAGCTGATGGTTGCAGACAGGTGCAGGAATTAGCAGCCACACCCAAGGCAGACACACAGCAAACAGCCCAGGCAGAGAGCCTGAATGATGCTGGCAATACACCTGAGAAAGAGCAGCAAACAGCCCAGGCACAGGAAGAAGTGTCTGAAATAGAAATGGCTGAAGCAGTGGAGAACGCTGAAGCAGTAGAGGCTTTTGAGGCGCAAGAAATGGAGATTCCTAAAGTGGGAGAGAAATCCATACAGCCTGCAGCAGCAGCAGCAGCATCAAAGCCCTTAGCAGAAACAGGAGCGGCAAAAGCAAAGTCCTTAGCTGAAGCAGGAACGGCAGCAAAACCAACAGGAGCGGCTGAGCCAGCTCCCCCACAGCAGTCAGCATGGAGTACAAGACGCCCAGGTACATCTTATTTGTCATTTGATGATGCCAGAAAGCGCAGGAACGTTGTCAGACTACATTATTGGGGGGATATGGCTCCTATACCGGACAGATTTGTTGTAGGAAAAGACTTGATCAAAGTTTCTCTTGGCTTCCAACCCAGTGAGGTGTACGCTTTGTTACATGCTCCTAGTAGCAGAAACTACGAAGTGAGCTTTAAGACACCAGAAGGGCTTGAAAAATTCTGGTTTCGTTATAGAGAAGTGAAGGATAATCCAGAATGGGAATTCTTTAAAGTTATCCAGGTTTCTCGCCCTGTGACCGTGGAAGTGAATATTATCTTTGATATTGAGACTGTAGCGGTAGAAGATATATGTTTTTGGCTGCAAAGACAGTGCGATATTCAGTCTGGTCCAGTGAAAAGTATGGATGCTGAAGGTTTCTGGAATGGGGGCTACAAGTTTAAAGTTAAACTTAGATACACACACAATGTGGCATGTCACCTCCCAAACGCCATATATATTGGAAGAGATCGCGGGCGATGTTTTTATTGGGGACAGCCTAAAAAATGTTTTAAATGTGATTCCCCCAGGCACTTAAGCTCAGCATGTGACAAAATCAGGTGCACTTTATGTGGTTCTATTGGTCATCACAGCTCTGAGTGTGACAAGGACATTGTCTGCAACCTGTGCTATAAATGTGGTCATTCCTTTAAAGATTGCCCAGAAGCCGAACACAACCATTATGGGCAGAATGAAATGTGTAGTGTACAGAATACAGCATCTCCTAGTGATAAAGAGAATACCACAGAGTCATCAGAAAGTCTTCAACATACACCTGTAGAAGAGGTTTTAAAGTCTCTGGGTCTGACATATACACTTCCAGCCCAAAGGGGGTCAGACGGAGAACACAGGAGCGATCTGAGCAAAGATGGCGGCGAACCCTGCAAAGATGGCGGCGAACCCTGCAAAGATGGCGGCGAACCCTGCAAAGATGGCGGCGAACCCTGCAAAGATGGCGCCGAACCTCGCAAAGATGGCAATAATGAATGGGAAACAATAGCAAGTAAAAACAAGACTGCCCTAACCAGCTCAGCTAGAAAGAAAACTACAGAAACTGTCCAAGAAGAGATCTCGCTGCACAATACATATGAGGTATTGGAGGAAAAGAGTTGGGGTGAAAAGATGGATGACGCAGACCCCGATATGTCGGACAGTCAGACCTCGCAGCGGTCTGGATCTATTCAGGACATTGAGATGGCCGGACCATCGAATAAGAGAAATCTGCCATCAGAGAGTCCCCCCGGGAGAAAGAAAATGGTCAAAAAGAAAAATGGTGCAAAAAAGAAAAAAAAAGGGTGGTGGTGATTCACTAAATGTGCCAAAGTGCCCCTCTCCGCTGAAGGTGGCAACTAATTAATGTGAATAGTGTTAAGGGGAAAAAGATACAGACTCAAGTCTTTTCTAGTCTAAAGGACATTAAGAATTAGATTTTCTTTTTGCAGGAAATTTGCTTGATTACTTTGTGTTATTTATCTATCAGTAAAGTGTATATTGTTTATCTATCAGATGTAAAGTGTATATAGCAGGGGGAATCTGAGAGGTTGGAGAGAGGCGTTTAGATATCTTTGAAAAGGGAATCTCTATAAGATAAATGTATTGTTTATGTCATTTTCTGGTTGCTATTCTGTAAGTATTGTGTGTATTTGTAAATATTTGTATTTTGTATTTAAAATAAAAAAGATTCCCCTCTCACACACAAACAGCTATACCATGACCTGTACACAGCACCGTTACAGAGAGGCAGTGCCAGCCTCCCCCTCACACACACAAACAGCTATACCATGACCTGTACACAGCACCGTTACAGAGAGGCAGTGCCAGCCTCCCCGTATCACACACACAAACAGCTATACCATGACCTGTAC
This sequence comes from Ascaphus truei, assembly GCF_040206685.1. Taxonomy (NCBI): domain Eukaryota; kingdom Metazoa; phylum Chordata; class Amphibia; order Anura; family Ascaphidae; genus Ascaphus; species Ascaphus truei. The sequence continues at coordinate 6,137,374 of NC_134489.1, forward strand.
ACAGCACCGTTACAGAGAGGCAGTGCCAGCCTCCCCCTCGCACACACAAACAGCTATACCATGACCTGTACACAGCACCGTTACAGAGAGGCAGTGCCAGCCTCCCCCTCACACACACAAACAGCTATACCATGACCTGTACACAGCACCGTTACAGAGAGGCAGTGCCAGCCTCCCCCTCTCACAAACAGCTATACCATGACCTGTACACAGCACCGTTACAGAGAGGCAGTGCCAGCCTCCCCCTCGCACACACAAACAGCTATACCATGACCTGTACACAGCACCGTTACAGAGAGGCAGTGCCAGCCTCCCCCTCGCACACACAAACAGCTATAACATGACCTGTACACAGCACCGTTACAGAGAGGCAGTGCCAGCCTCCCCGTCTCACACACACAAACAGCTATACCATGTCCTGTACACAGCACCGTTACAGAGAGGCAGTGCCAGCCTCCCCCTCTCACAAACAGCTATACCATGACCTGTACACAGCACCGTTACAGAGAGGCAGTGCCAGCCTCCCCCTCGCACACACAAACAGCTATACCATGACCTGTACACAGCACCGTTACAGAGAGGCAGTGCCAGCCTCCCCCTCGCACACACAAACAGCTATACCATGACCTAAACACAGCACCGTTACAGAGAGGCAGTGCCAGCCTCCCCCTCACACACACAAACAGCTATACCATGACCTGTACACAGCACCGTTACAGAGAGGCAGTGCCAGCCTCCCCCTCTCACACACACAAACAGCTATACCATGACCTGTACACAGCACCGTTACAGAGAGGCAGTGCCAGCCTCCCCCTCATACACACAAACAGCTATACCATGTCCTGTACACAGCACCGTTACAGAGAGGCAGTGCCAGCCTCCCCCTCTCACACACACAAACAGCTATACCATGACCTGTACACAGCACCGTTACAGAGAGGCAGTGCCAGCCTCCCCCTCACACACACAAACAGCTATACCATGACCTGTACACAGCACCGTTACATAGAGGCAGTGCCAGCCTCCCCCTCGCACACACACAAACAGCTATACCATGACCTGTACACAGCACCGTTACAGAGAGGCAGTGCCAGCCTCCCCCTCACATACACAAACAGCTATACCATGACCTGTACACAGCACCGTTACAGAGAGGCAGTGCCAGCCTCCCCCTCACACACACAAACAGCTATACCATGACCTGTACACAGCGCTGTTACAGAGAGGCACTGCCAGCCTCCCCCTCACACACACAAACAGCTATACCATGACCTGTACACAGCGCTGTTACAGAGAGGCACTGCCAGCCTCCCCCTCACACACACAAACAGCTATACCATGACCTGTACACAGCACCGTTACAGAGAGGCAGTGCCAGCCTCCCCCTCGCACACACACAAACAGCTATACCATGACCTGTACACAGCACCGTTACAGAGAGGCAGTGCCAGCCTCCCCCTCACACACAAACAGCTATACCATGTCCTGTACACAGCACCGTTACAGAGAGGCAGTGCCAGCCTCCCCCTCGCACACACAAACAGCTATACCATGACCTGTACACAGCACCGTTACAGAGAGGCAGTGCCAGCCTCCCCGTCTCACACACACACAAACAGCTATACCATGACCTGTACACAGCACCGTTACAGAGAGGCAGTGCCAGCCTCCCCCTCTCACACACAAACAGCTATACCATGTCCTGTACACAGCACCGTTACAGAGAGGCAGTGCCAGCCTCCCCCTCGCACACACAAACAGCTATACCATGTCCTGTACACAGCACCGTTACAGAGAGGCAGTGCCAGCCTCCCCCTCGCACACACAAACAGCTATACCATGACCTGTACACAGCACCGTTACAGAGAGGCAGTGCCAGCCTCCCCCTCACACAAACAGCTATACCATGACCTGTACACAGCACCGTTACAGAGAGGCAGTGCCAGCCTCCCCCTCGCACACACAAACAGCTATAACATGACCTGTACACAGCACCGTTACAGAGAGGCAGTGCCAGCCTCCCCGTCTCACACACACAAACAGCTATACCATGACCTAAACACAGCACCGTTACAGAGAGGCAGTGCCAGCCTCCCCCTCACACACACAAACAGCTATACCATGACCTGTACACAGCACCGTTACAGAGAGGCAGTGCCAGCCTCCCCCTCTCACACACACAAACAGCTATACCATGACCTGTACACAGCACCGTTACAGAGAGGCAGTGCCAGCCTCCCCCTCATACACACAAACAGCTATACCATGTCCTGTACACAGCACCGTTACAGAGAGGCAGTGCCAGCCTCCCCCTCTCACACACACAAACAGCTATACCATGACCTGTACACAGCACCGTTACAGAGAGGCAGTGCCAGCCTCCCCCTCACACACACAAACAGCTATACCATGACCTGTACACAGCACCGTTACAGAGAGGCAGTGCCAGCCTCCCCCTCGCACACACAAACAGCTATACCATGACCTGTACACAGCACCGTTACAGAGAGGCAGTGCCAGCCTCCCCCTCGCACACACAAACAGCTATACCATGACCAGTACACAGCACCGTTACATAGAGGCAGTGCCAGCCTCCCCCTCGCACACACACAAACAGCTATACCATGACCTGTACACAGCACCGTTACAGAGAGGCAGTGCCAGCCTCCCCCTCACATACACAAACAGCTATACCATGACCTGTACACAGCACCGTTACATAGAGGCAGTGCCAGCCTCCCCCTCGCACACACACAAACAGCTATACCATGACCTGTACACAGCACCGTTACAGAGAGGCAGTGCCAGCCTCCCCCTCACACACACAAACAGCTATACCATGACCTGTACACAGCGCTGTTACAGAGAGGCACTGCCAGCCTCCCCCTCACACACACAAACAGCTATACCATGACCTGTACACAGCGCTGTTACAGAGAGGCACTGCCAGCCTCCCCCTCACACACACAAACAGCTATACCATGACCTGTACACAGCACCGTTACAGAGAGGCAGTGCCAGCCTCCCCCTCGCACACACAAACAGCTATACCATGTCCTGTACACAGCACCGTTACAGAGAGGCAGTGCCAGCCTCCCCCTCACACACAAACAGCTATACCATGTCCTGTACACAGCACCGTTACAGAGAGGCAGTGCCAGCCTCCCCCTCGCACACACAAACAGCTATACCATGACCTGTACACAGCACCGTTACAGAGAGGCAGTGCCAGCCTCCCCCTCACACACACAAACAGCTATACCATGACCTGTACACAGCACCGTTACAGAGAGGCAGTGCCAGCCTCCCCCTCTCACACACAAACAGCTATACCATGACCTGTACACAGCACCGTTACAGAGAGGCAGTGCCAGCCTCCCCGTCTCACACACACACAAACAGCTATACCATGACCTGTACACAGCACCGTTACAGAGAGGCAGTGCCAGCCTCCCCCTCTCACACACAAACAGCTATACCATGTCCTGTACACAGCACCGTTACAGAGAGGCAGTGCCAGCCTCCCCCTCGCACACACAAACAGCTATACCATGTCCTGTACACAGCACCGTTACAGAGAGGCAGTGCCAGCCTCCCCCTCACACACACAAACAGCTATACCATGACCTGTACACAGCACCGTTACAGAGAGGCAGTGCCAGCCTCCCCCTCGCACACACAAACAGCTATACCATGACCTGTACACAGCACCGTTACAGAGAGGCAGTGCCAGCCTCCCCCTCTCACACACAAACAGCTATACCATGACCTGTACACAGCACCGTTACAGAGAGGCAGTGCCAGCCTCCCCCTCACACACACAAACAGCTATACCATGACCTGTACACAGCACCGTTACAGAGAGGCAGTGCCAGCCTCCCCCTCACACACACAAACAGCTATACCATGACCTGTACACAGCACAATTACATAGAGGCAGTGCCAGCCTCCCCCTCACACACACAAACAGCTATACCATGACCTGTACACAGCACCGTTACAGAGAGGCAGTGCCAGCCTCCCCCTCTCACACACAAACAGCTATACCATGACCTGTACACAGCACCGTTACAGAGAGGCAGTGCCAGCCTCCCCCTCACACACACAAACAGCTATACCATGTCCTGTACACAGCACCGTTACAGAGAGGCAGTGCCAGCCTCCCCCTCTCACACACAAACAGCTATACCATGTCCTGTACACAGCACCGTTACAGAGAGGCAGTGCCAGCCTCCCCCTCGCACACACAAACAGCTATACCATGACCTGTACACAGCACCGTTACAGAGAGGCAGTGCCAGCCTCCCCCTCATACACACAAACAGCTATACCATGACCTGTATACAGCACCGTTACATAGAGGCAGTGCTAGCCTCCCCCTCACACACACAAACAGCTATACCATGACCTGTACACAGCACCGTTACAGAGAGGCAGTGCCAGCCTCCCCCTCGCACACACAAACAGCTATACCATGACCTGTACACAGCACCGTTACAGAGAGGCAGTGCCAGCCTCCCCCTCACACACAAACAGCTATACCATGACCTGTACACAGCACCGTTACAGAGAGGCAGTGCCAGCCTCCCCCTCGCACACACAAACAGCTATACCATGTCCTGTACACAGCACCGTTACAGAGAGGCAGTGCCAGCCTCCCCCTCACACACACAAACAGCTATACCATGACCTGTACACAGCACCGTTACAGAGAGGCAGTGCCAGCCTCCCCCTCACACACACAAACAGCTATACCATGACCTGTACACAGCACCGTTACAGAGAGGCAGTGCCAGCCTCCCCCTCGCACACACAAACAGCTATACCATGACCTGTACACAGCACCGTTACAGAGAGGCAGTGCCAGCCTCCCCCTCTCACACACAAACAGCTATACCATGACCTGTACACAGCACCGTTACAGAGAGGCAGTGCCAGCCTCCCCCTCACACACAAACAGCTATACCATGACCTGTACACAGCACCGTTACAGAGAGGCAGTGCCAGCCTCCCCCTCACACACACAAACAGCTATACCATGACCTGTACACAGCACCGTTACAGAGAGGCAGTGCCAGCCTCCCCCTCGCACACACAAACAGCTATACCATGACCTTTACACAGCACCGTTACATAGAGGCAGTGCCAGCCTCCCCCTCACACACACACAAACAGCTATACCATGACCTGTACACAGCACCGTTACAGAGAGGCAGTGCCAGCCTCCCCCTCACACACACAAACAGCTACACCATGACCTGTACACAGCACCGTTACAGAGAGGCAGTGCCAGCCTCCCCCTCACACACAAACAGCTATACCATGACCTGTACACAGCACCGCTACAGAGAGGCAGTGCCAGCCTCCCCCTCACACACACAAACAGCTATACCATGACCTGTACACAGCACCGTTACAGAGAGGCAGTGCCAGCCTCCCCCTCACACACACAAACAGCTATACCATGACCTGTACACAGCACCGTTACAGAGAGGCAGTGCCAGCCTCCCCCTCACACACACAAACAGCTATACCATGACCTGTACACAGCACCGTTACAGAGAGGCAGTGCCAGCCTCCCCCTCACACACACAAACAGCTATACCATGACCTGTACACAGCACCGTTACAGAGAGGCAGTGCCAGCCTCCCCCTCACACACACACAAACAGCTATACCATGACCTGTACACAGCACCGTTACAGAGAGGCAGTGCCAGCCTCCCCCTCACACACACAAACAGCTATACCATGACCTGTACACAGCACCGTTACATAGAGGCAGTGCCAGTCTCCCCCTCACACACACAAACAGCTATACCATGACCTGTACACAGCACCGTTACATAGAGGCAGTGCCAGCCTCCCCCTCTCACACACAAACAGCTATACCATGACCTGTACACAGCACCGTTACAGAGAGGCAGTGCCAGCCTCCCCCTCACACACACAAACAGCTATACCATGACCTGTACACAGCACCGTTACAGAGAGGCAGTGCCAGCCTCCCCCTGTCACACACAAACAGCTATACCATGACCTGTACACAGCACCGTTACATAGAGGCAGTGCCAGTCTCCCCCTCTCACACACAAACAGCTATACCATGACCTGTACACAGCACCGTTACATAGAGGCAGTGCCAGCCTCCCCCTCACACACACAAACAGCTATACCATGACCTGTACACAGCACCGTTACAGAGAGGCAGTGCCAGCCTCCCCCTCTCACACACAAACAGCTATACCATGACCTGTACACAGCACCGTTACAGAGAGGCAGTGCCAGCCTCCCCCTCACACACACAAACAGCTATACCATGACCTGTACACAGCACCGTTACAGAGAGGCAGTGCCAGCCTCCCCCTCACACACACAAACAGCTATACCATGACCTGTACACAGCACCGTTACAGAGAGGCAGTGCCAGCCTCCCCCTCACACACACAAACAGCTATACCATGACCTGTACACAGCACCGTTACAGAGAGGCAGTGCCAGCCTCCCCCTCACACACACAAACAGCTATACCATGACCTGTACACAGCACCGTTACAGAGAGGCAGTGCCAGCCTCCCCCTCACACACACAAACAGCTATACCATGTCCTGTACACAGCACCGTTACATAGAGGCAGTGCCAGCCTCCCCCTCACACACACAAACAGCTATACCATGACCTGTACACAGCACCGTTACAGAGAGGCAGTGCCAGTCTCCCCCTCACACACACAAACAGCTATACCATGACCTGTACACAGCACCGTTACAGAGAGGCAGTGCCAGTCTCCCCCTCACACACAAACAGCTATACCATTCCCCTGTACACAGCACCGTTACAGAGAGGCAGTGCCAGCCTCCCCCTCACACACACAAACAGCTATACCATGACCTGTACACAGCACCGTTACAGAGAGGCAGTGCCAGCCTCCCCCTCACACACAAACAGCTATACCATGACCTGTACACAGCACCGTTACAGAGAGGCAGTGCCAGTCTCCCCCTCACACACACAAACAGCTATACCATGACCTGTACACAGCACCGTTACAGAGAGGCAGTGCCAGCCTCCCCCTCACACACACAAACAGCTATACCATGACCTGTACACAGCACCGTTACAGAGAGGCAGTGCCAGCCTCCCCCTCGCACACACAAACAGCTATACCATGACCTGTACACAGCACCGTTACAGAGAGGCAGTGCCAGCCTCCCCCTCGCACACACAAACAGCTATACCATGACCTGTACACAGCACCGTTACAGAGAGGCAGTGCCAGCCTCCCCCTCACACACACACAAACAGCTATACCATGACCTGTACACAGCACCGTTACAGAGAGGCAGTGCCAGCCTCCCCGCCTCACACACACAAACAGCTATACCATGTCCTGTACACAGCACCGTTACAGAGAGGCAGTGCCAGCCTCCCCCTCTCACACACAAACAGCTATACCATGACCTGTACACAGCACCGTTACAGAGAGGCAGTGCCAGCCTCCCCCTCACACACACACAAACAGCTATACCATGTCCTGTACACAGCACCGTTACAGAGAGGCAGTGCCAGCCTCCCTCTCACACAAACAAACAGCTATACCATGACCTGTACACAGCACCGTTACAGAGAGGCAGTGCCAGCCTCCCCCTCACACACACAAACAGCTATACCATGACCTGTACACAGCACCGTTACAGAGAGGCAGTGCCAGCCTCCCCCTCATACACACAAACAGCTATACCATGACCTGTACACAGCACCGTTACAGAGAGGCAGTGCCAGTCTCCCCCTCACACACACAAACAGCTATACCATGACCTGTACACAGCACCGTTACAGAGAGGCAGTGCCAGCCTCCCCCTCACACACACAAACAGCTATACCATGTCCTGTACACAGCACCGTTACAGAGAGGCAGTGCCAGTCTCCCCCTCACACACACAAACAGCTATACCATGACCTGTACACAGCACCGTTACAGAGAGGCAGTGCCAGCCTCCCCCTCACACACACAAACAGCTATACCATGACCTGTACACAGCACCGTTACAGAGAGGCAGTGCCAGCCTCCCCCTCGCACACACAGCTATACCATGACCTGTACACAGCACCGTTACAGAGAGGCAGTGCCAGTCTCCCCCTCGCACACACAAACAGCTATACCATGACCTGTACACAGCACCGTTACAGAGAGGCAGTGCCAGCCTCCCCCTCACACACACACAAACAGCTATACCATGACCTGTACACAGCACCGTTACAGAGAGGCAGTGCCAGCCTCCCCCTCACACACACAAACAGCTATACCATGACCTGTACACAGCACCGTTACAGAGAGGCAGTGCCAGCCTCCCCGCCTCACACACACAAACAGCTATACCATGTCCTGTACACAGCACCGTTACAGAGAGGCAGTGCCAGTCTCCCCCTCACACACACAAACAGCTATACCATGACCTGTACACAGCACCGTTACAGAGAGGCAGTGCCAGTCTCCCCCTCGCACACACAAACAGCTATACCATGACCTGTACACAGCACCGTTACAGAGAGGCAGTGCCAGCCTCCCCCTCACACACACAAACAGCTATACCATGACCTGTACACAGCACCGTTACAGAGAGGCAGTGCCAGCCTCCCCCTCTCACACACAAACAGCTATACCATGACCTGTACACAGCACCGTTACAGAGAGGCAGTGCCAGCCTCCCCCTCTCACACAGGAAGGGGAGGAGCTGTGAGCCAAGATGGCGGCAGACCCTGGAGGAGGGAGAGGAGTTGGAACCAGGTCTCAAGCTAATCTGAATGCGGATAAGAAAGTTTCACTGGAAGCTAAAGTGCAGAAATGTTTGCAAAAGAAAGAGTCAGAAAATGTGGAAAAAGAGATGAATGAAAATGTTGGGCAGAAAGAAGCTGAAATGGAGAATACTGAAAGTCCGGCTCAGAACCAGACGGGTAAGAGAACTGCGGCTAAAACCAGCTCAAGGTCTAATGAAGCCAAGAGTAAAAGGCAGGCAGAGCATGAGAAAAGGAGACTTGGTGTCACAGAAATTATTATCCCACAAATTGGCAAGGACATACACACAAATGCACAGGCAACTACAGCTACACCTGAGACAGAGACCCCGCAAGCAACTGTACCTGATGCAGTGACCCCGCAAACAACTGTACCTGACGCAGTGACCCCGCAAACAACTGTACCTGATGCAGTGACCCCGCAAACAACTGTACCTGACACAGTGACCCTGCAAACAACTGTACCTGATGCAGTGACCCCGCAAACAACTGTACCTGACACAGTGACCCTGCAAACAACTGTACCTGATGCAGTGACCCTGCATACAGCTGCACCGGAGACAGAGAAACTGCATACAACTGCACCTGATACAGAGAGACTACAAGCAGCTGAGGGGAGCAGACAGGTGCAGGAATTAGCAGCCACACCCAAGTCAGACACACAGCAAACAGCCCAGGTTGAGAGCCTGAATGATGCTGGCAATACACCTGAGACAGAGCAGCAAACAGCTCAGGCACAAGAAGAAGTGTCTGAAATAGAAATGGCTGAAGCAGTGGAGAACGCTGAAGCAGTAGAGGCTTTTGAGGCGCAAGAAATGGAGATTCCTAAAGTGGGAGAGAAATCCATACAGCCTGCAGCAGCATCAAAGCCCTTAGCAGAAACAGGAGCGGCAAAAGCAAAGTCCTTAGCTGAAGCAGGAATGGCAGCAAAACCAACAGGAGCGGCCGAGCCAGCTCCCCCCCAGCAGTCAGCATGGAGTACAAGACGCCCAGGTACATCTTATATTTCATTTGATGATGCCAGAAAGCGCAGGAACGTAGTCAGACTACATTATTGGGGGGATATGGTTCCTATACCGGACAGATTTGTTGTAGGAAAAGACTTGATCAAAATTTCTCTTGGCTTCCAACCCAGTGAGGTGTATGCTTTGTTACATGCTCCTAATAGCAGAAACTACGAAGTCAGCTTTAAGACACCAGAAGGGCTAGAAAAATTCTGGTTTCGTTACAGAGAAGTGAAGGATAATCCAGAATGGGAATTCTTTAAAGTTATCCAGGTTTCTCGCCCTGTGACCGTGGAAGTGAATATTATCTTTGATATTGAGACTGTAGCGGTTGAAGATATATATTTTTGGCTGCAAAGACAGTGCGATGTTCTGTCTGATCCAGTGAAAAGTATGGATGCTGAAGGTTTCTGGAATGGGGGCTACAAGTTTAAAGTTAAACTTAGATACACACACAATGTGGCATGTCACCTCCCAAACGCCATATATATTGGAAGGGACCGCGGGCGATGTTTTTATTGGGGACAGCCTAAAAAATGTTTTAAATGTGATTCCCCCAGGCACTTTAGCTCAGCATGTGACAAAATCAGGTGCACTTTGTGTGGTTCTATTGGTCATCACAGCTCTGAGTGTGACAAGGACATTGTCTGCAACCTGTGCTATAAATGTGGTCATTCCTTTAAAGATTGCCCAGAAGCCGAACACAACCATTACAGGCAGAAGGAAATGTCTTGTGAACAGAATACAGCATCTCCTAGTGATAAAGAGAATACCACAGAGTCATCAGAAAGTCTTCAACTTACACCTGTGGAAGAGGTTTTAAAGTCTCTGGGTCTGACCTATACACTTCCAGCCCAAAGGGGGTCAGATGGAGAACAAAGGAGCGATCTGAGCAAAGATGGCGGCGAGTCCCGCAAAGATGGCGGCGAGTCCCGCAAAGATAGCGGCGAGTCCCGCAAAGATGGCGGCGAGTTCCGCAAAGATGGCGGCGAGTCCAGCAAAGATGGCGGCGAACCCCGCAAAGATGGCGACGAACCCCGCAAAGATGGTGGCGAACCCCGCAAAGATGGCTGCAAACCCCACAAAGATGGCAATAATGAATGGGAAACAATAACAAGTAAAAACAAGACTGCCCAAACCAGCTCAGCTGGAAAGAAAACTACAGAAACTGTCCAAGAAGAGATCTCGCAGCACAATACATATGAGGTATTGGAGGAAAAGAGTTGGGGTGAAAAGATGGATGACGCAGACCCCGATATGTCGGACAGTCAGGCCTCACAGCAGTCAGGATCTATTCAGGACATTGAGATGGCCGGACCATCGAATAAGAGAAATCTGCCATCAGAGAGCCCCCCCGGGAGAAAGAAAATGGTCAAAAAGAAAAATGGTGCTAAAAAGAAAAAAAAAGGACGGTGATTGACTCACTAAATGTGCCAAAGTGCCCCTCTCCGCTGAAAGTGGCAACTATTAATGTGAACAGTATTAAGACAAAAAAGACCAGGACTGAAGCCTTTTCTATTCTAAAGGACTTTAATAATGATGTTTTCTTTTTGCAGGAAACCCGCTTGACCACTACAAGTGACGTTTTTGTGTGTAGAAGGGACTGGATTTGGGGCCCCTCTTTCTGGTCCTTTGGGCCAGATAAATGTGATGGTGTAGGCATTGTTTTCAAAGGGATTTCAGTTATTTGCAACAAATTAGTTGACATAATGCCTGGAAGGTGTCTTTTGTTAGATGTTAAAATTGAAGCTATTGATTACAGACTAATTAACATTTATGGTCCTCAAAGTAGAACCGAAAGAAAAGATTTGTTTTCTTTAATAAGGCCGTATTTACATACAGCGAAAATAGTCATTTTTGGCGGTGATTTTAATTGTGTCTCATATGTTCAGGATAGAGGGAAAACCAGAGACTGTATTCAGTATGACTCCATATTTCTGAACAATATGTGCACTCAGGCTGGTTTGGTAGATGTCTTCAAGACACAAAACCCAAATAAAGCGGGGTATACATATATAAAAGGTGACTCTAAAAGTCGGATAGACAAAATATATGTAAAAAAACAAACAAAGTTTAATAATGTTATTTTAAAGCCTGTGGAGTTTTCGGATCACGCTCTGCTGGCGGTGACCCTAAATCTGGAAGAGTCTGGTGTGTCCGGGCCTGGTTATTGGAAATTTAACGCCAATATCCTAAAGTGTGATAAGACCGTGGCTAGGTGTAAAGATCTCCTGGAAGCCAGGTTAACATTAATAAGCTTGTATGAAAACTCTAGTGCATGGTGGGAGGAAACAAAACACGAAATGAAGGTGTTTTTCAAGAAGGAAGCGCATAATTATCATAGTTTGAAGTATAAAAAATATTTGTCACTCAGATTGAAATTATATCGCGCTTTTTCTGCAATACAAAGTGGGGAAGAGGTAAAGGCAGAATACATCCGTGACATAAAAGGACAAATGAAGGAGTTACAGTATAATCGCCTCTCCTCCCTGACCCATGAGGGGGAATGTGGGGATTTTACACGTTTCACACCTGATATTTTTGAGCAGTGTAAAGAAAGGAAACAGAAGAGAGCTTTATATGAGTTATGGGATGAAAAGCAGGAATCTGTCACAGATCCGGCGAAATTACTTGACTTGGTGTCTTCTTTTTATGAGAAGATATTTAATGGGAAAAAGATAGCAAAAAGCAACATTAATAAAGTTTTAAAACAATGTAATACACCTAAATTAGAACCAGAGGATTGTGCGGCCATAGTTTCCCCCATCTCTGTAACGGAGGTAGAAACAGCCATCAGATCCTTGGGAAAAAACAAAACTCCTGGTTCTGATGGCTTAACTTCCGAGTTCTATCAGTTTTTCTGTGAGGTTCTGAGCCCAGTACTGAGCGATCTGTACAATGAGGCTTTGAATGAGACCGGATTATCATCCTCGCAGTCTCAGTCCATATTAACTTTACTGTATAAAAAAGGTGACAGTAGAGATATAAAAAACTGGCGCCCAATAGCGTTATTGAATACGGATTATAAAATTCTAGCAAAGATTTTGTGTACCAGGTTGGGATCTGTAGCGGAAACGCTCATAAGTACGAGCCAGTCCTGTGGGATCCAAGGAAGGAAGATTGCCAACTCTCTTATAAGTGTCAGAGAGATATTTGAGCAGGCAAAAAGTGGGGCCTTAGAAGGTTACATTGTTAATTTAGATCAGGAGAAGGCCTTTGATAGAGTCAATCATTTGTATCTTTTTAGTGTCTTAGAGACTTATGGTTTGCCAACTCAGTTCATATCATGGTTGAAAACTCTATATGACAAAGCCGAAGGGAAACCAATTGTAAATGGCTGGATTGGATCCTGCTTTCATATTAGATCAGGAGTACGTCAAGGATGTCCACTCAGCCCCTTACTATATGTGTTTGCTATAGACCCTTTTTTACGTATGTTAGAAGATAATAGAGACATCCAGCCAATACCAAAGATTTGTATAAAATGTATAGCGTATGCAGATGATGTATCTATTCTAATAACATCAAGAAAATGTTATGAAAGTGTACTTTCTGAATTTAAAAAATACTCTGACATCTCAGATTCCCAGATAAATAAAAGTAAGTCCATTGCACTGTGGATAGGAAAAAAAGAAAATAAATTTGAGCTCCCATCTGGTATAAAGTACGAGCCTGAAAATATTCGCATTTTGGGGATCAAATTTAATAGTCAGGATTCTGGTGAGCAAAACTGGGAAGAAAAACTTGGCATATGCAAAGCCAAAGTTACCAGGTGGAAACATTGGAAATTTTCTTTTGAGAGCAGAATCAGGATTGTTAAAACTTTTTTGCTGCCTATTTTCATCTATTTAAGTTTTGTATTTCCCCCGCCTGAGAAAGTTGTAGTTTCTTTAAATAATTTGTTTTTTCAGATGCTGTGGGGAAACAGACTCAATTTAGTGAGCAGACACATCACTTGCAGGCCTAGAAATAAGGGAGGTCTTAATATGGTGAACCCGGAGTTATTTTTTAATTTAGTATTCCTATGTTTTAATTTTCAGGGAATTTTCTCACAAAGTATATGGAGAAATTCTTTTAAGGAATGGTTGTCACCGCTGTTTGACAAATGGTTTGAGGGGGGAAATATCAAAAGAATGACTCAAAATATTGGATATTTACCGCCATATATTATTCGGATGGTTAAAGTTATTAGAAAATTACAAATAACTAGGACTGAAATGGAACAGCTTTCAAGGAAGCAGCTCTATAAAAGTATTCTAGAGAGAACACCCCCAATAAGCCTGGAGCTAAGACAATGCCCTGAGACCAGCCATGATGTGGTATTAAAGCAACTTGTTGATCCCAGATTACCGCAGAAAATGAGCGATGTCTCGTGGTTATTATTTCATAGTAAAATGTATGTCAGGCAGAATTTAAAATACAGGAATGTTGATGATAGGAATTGTCCACGGGAAAACTGTAATGTTTTAGAAACCATGGAGCATTTTTTATTGCAATGTCCATTTTCTTTATTTTTATGGAAAAAAATTGCAAGTCATCTAAAAATCCCTATTTTGTCCAAACAGAGCTACCCCCAAGTAGCATACGGACTCTTTCCAGAAACCCAGAAACAGCATCACAATAGGACCTTGTGGCTGATTAACGTGATATCTATATACCATTTATGGAACGCTAGATGTATGGTATCGCTAAAAAAGTATGTGATGCCGGCAGAAATAATTCTGAGTCACATTGTGTCGGATATAACGAGCGTTCGGCAGAGGGAATCTGAGAGGTTGGAGAGAAATGTGTTTAAATCTCTTTGGAAAGGAATCTCTGTAATATAAATGTAATGTGTATGTGATTCTCTGGATGCTATTCTGTAAGTATTGTGTGTATTTGTAAATAATTGTATTTTGTATTTAAATAAAAAAGATTCCCCTCACACACACACAAACAGCTATACCATGACCTGTACACAGCACCGTTACAGAGAGGCAGTGCCAGCCTCCCCCTCACACACACAAACAGCTATACCATGTCCTGTACACAGCACCGTTACAGAGAGGCAGTGCCAGTCTCCCCCTCACACACACAAACAGCTATACCATGACCTGTACACAGCACCGTTACAGAGAGGCAGTGCCAGCCTCCCCCTCACACACACAAACAGCTATACCATGACCTGTACACAGCACCGTTACAGAGAGGCAGTGCCAGCCTCCCCCTCACACACACAAACAGCTATACCATGTCCTGTACACAGCACCGTTACAGAGAGGCAGTGCCAGCCTCCCCCTCACACACACAAACAGCTATACCATGTCCTGTACACAGCACCGTTACAGAGAGGCAGTGCCAGCCTCCCCCTCTCTCACACACACAAACAGCTATACCATGTCCTGTACACAGCACCGTTACAGAGAGGCAGTGCCAGCCTCCCTCTCACACAAACAAACAGCTATACCATGACCTGTACACAGCACCGTTACAGAGAGGCAGTGCCAGCCTCCCTCTCACACAAACAAACAGCTATACCATGACCTGTACACAGCACCGTTACAGAGAGGCAGTGCCAGCCTCCCCCTCACACACACACAAACAGCTATACCATGACCTGTACACAGCACCGTTACAGAGAGGCAGTGCCAGCCTCCCCGTCTCACACACACAAACAGCTATACCATGACCTGTACACAGCGCTGTTACAGAGAGGCAGTGCCAGCCTCCCCCTCACACACACAAACAGCTATACCATGACCTGTACACAGCACCGTTACAGAGAGGCAGTGCCAGCCTCCCCGCCTCACACACACAAACAGCTATACCATGACCTGTACACAGCACCGTTACAGAGAGGCAGTGCCAGCCTCCCCCTCTCACACACAAACAGCTATACCATGACCTGTACAGAGCACCGTTACAGAGAGGCAGTGCCAGCCTCCCCCTCACACACACAAACAGCTATACCATGACCTGTACACAGCACCGTTACAGAGAGGCAGTGCCAGCCTCCCCCTCACACACAAACAGCTATACCATGTCCTGTACACAGCACCGTTACAGAGAGGCAGTGCCAGCCTCCCCCTCGCACACACAAACAGCTATACCATGACCTGTACACAGCACCGTTACAGAGAGGCAGTGCCAGCCTCCCCGTCTCACACACACACAAACAGCTATACCATGACCTGTACACAGCACCGTTACAGAGAGGCAGTGCCAGCCTCCCCCTCTCACACACAAACAGCTATACCATGTCCTGTACACAGCACCGTTACAGAGAGGCAGTGCCAGCCTCCCCCTCGCACACACAAACAGCTATACCATGTCCTGTACACAGCACCGTTACAGAGAGGCAGTGCCAGCCTCCCCCTCGCACACACAAACAGCTATACCATGACCTGTACACAGCACCGTTACAGAGAGGCAGTGCCAGCCTCCCCCTCACACAAACAGCTATACCATGACCTGTACACAGCACCGTTACAGAGAGGCAGTGCCAGCCTCCCCCTCGCACACACAAACAGCTATAACATGACCTGTACACAGCACCGTTACAGAGAGGCAGTGCCAGCCTCCCCGTCTCACACACACAAACAGCTATACCATGACCTAAACACAGCACCGTTACAGAGAGGCAGTGCCAGCCTCCCCCTCACACACACAAACAGCTATACCATGACCTGTACACAGCACCGTTACAGAGAGGCAGTGCCAGCCTCCCCCTCTCACACACACAAACAGCTATACCATGACCTGTACACAGCACCGTTACAGAGAGGCAGTGCCAGCCTCCCCCTCATACACACAAACAGCTATACCATGTCCTGTACACAGCACCGTTACAGAGAGGCAGTGCCAGCCTCCCCCTCTCACACACACAAACAGCTATACCATGACCTGTACACAGCACCGTTACAGAGAGGCAGTGCCAGCCTCCCCCTCACACACACAAACAGCTATACCATGACCTGTACACAGCACCGTTACAGAGAGGCAGTGCCAGCCTCCCCCTCGCACACACAAACAGCTATACCATGACCTGTACACAGCACCGTTACAGAGAGGCAGTGCCAGCCTCCCCCTCGCACACACAAACAGCTATACCATGACCAGTACACAGCACCGTTACATAGAGGCAGTGCCAGCCTCCCCCTCGCACACACACAAACAGCTATACCATGACCTGTACACAGCACCGTTACAGAGAGGCAGTGCCAGCCTCCCCCTCACATACACAAACAGCTATACCATGACCTGTACACAGCACCGTTACATAGAGGCAGTGCCAGCCTCCCCCTCGCACACACACAAACAGCTATACCATGACCTGTACACAGCACCGTTACAGAGAGGCAGTGCCAGCCTCCCCCTCACACACACAAACAGCTATACCATGACCTGTACACAGCGCTGTTACAGAGAGGCACTGCCAGCCTCCCCCTCACACACACAAACAGCTATACCATGACCTGTACACAGCGCTGTTACAGAGAGGCACTGCCAGCCTCCCCCTCACACACACAAACAGCTATACCATGACCTGTACACAGCACCGTTACAGAGAGGCAGTGCCAGCCTCCCCCTCGCACACACAAACAGCTATACCATGTCCTGTACACAGCACCGTTACAGAGAGGCAGTGCCAGCCTCCCCCTCACACACAAACAGCTATACCATGTCCTGTACACAGCACCGTTACAGAGAGGCAGTGCCAGCCTCCCCCTCGCACACACAAACAGCTATACCATGACCTGTACACAGCACCGTTACAGAGAGGCAGTGCCAGCCTCCCCCTCACACACACAAACAGCTATACCATGACCTGTACACAGCACCGTTACAGAGAGGCAGTGCCAGCCTCCCCCTCTCACACACAAACAGCTATACCATGACCTGTACACAGCACCGTTACAGAGAGGCAGTGCCAGCCTCCCCGTCTCACACACACACAAACAGCTATACCATGACCTGTACACAGCACCGTTACAGAGAGGCAGTGCCAGCCTCCCCCTCTCACACACAAACAGCTATACCATGTCCTGTACACAGCACCGTTACAGAGAGGCAGTGCCAGCCTCCCCCTCACACACACAAACAGCTATACCATGACCTGTACACAGCACCGTTACAGAGAGGCAGTGCCAGCCTCCCCCTCGCACACACAAACAGCTATACCATGACCTGTACACAGCACCGTTACAGAGAGGCAGTGCCAGCCTCCCCCTCTCACACACAAACAGCTATACCATGACCTGTACACAGCACCGTTACAGAGAGGCAGTGCCAGCCTCCCCCTCACACACACAAACAGCTATACCATGACCTGTACACAGCACCGTTACAGAGAGGCAGTGCCAGCCTCCCCCTCACACACACAAACAGCTATACCATGACCTGTACACAGCACAATTACATAGAGGCAGTGCCAGCCTCCCCCTCACACACACAAACAGCTATACCATGACCTGTACACAGCACCGTTACAGAGAGGCAGTGCCAGCCTCCCCCTCTCACACACAAACAGCTATACCATGACCTGTACACAGCACCGTTACAGAGAGGCAGTGCCAGCCTCCCCCTCACACACACAAACAGCTATACCATGTCCTGTACACAGCACCGTTACAGAGAGGCAGTGCCAGCCTCCCCCTCTCACACACAAACAGCTATACCATGTCCTGTACACAGCACCGTTACAGAGAGGCAGTGCCAGCCTCCCCCTCGCACACACAAACAGCTATACCATGACCTGTACACAGCACCGTTACAGAGAGGCAGTGCCAGCCTCCCCCTCATACACACAAACAGCTATACCATGACCTGTATACAGCACCGTTACATAGAGGCAGTGCTAGCCTCCCCCTCACACACACAAACAGCTATACCATGACCTGTACACAGCACCGTTACAGAGAGGCAGTGCCAGCCTCCCCCTCGCACACACAAACAGCTATACCATGACCTGTACACAGCACCGTTACAGAGAGGCAGTGCCAGCCTCCCCCTCACACACAAACAGCTATACCATGACCTGTACACAGCACCGTTACAGAGAGGCAGTGCCAGCCTCCCCCTCGCACACACAAACAGCTATACCATGTCCTGTACACAGCACCGTTACAGAGAGGCAGTGCCAGCCTCCCCCTCACACACACAAACAGCTATACCATGACCTGTACACAGCACCGTTACAGAGAGGCAGTGCCAGCCTCCCCCTCACACACACAAACAGCTATACCATGACCTGTACACAGCACCGTTACAGAGAGGCAGTGCCAGCCTCCCCCTCGCACACACAAACAGCTATACCATGACCTGTACACAGCACCGTTACAGAGAGGCAGTGCCAGCCTCCCCCTCTCACACACAAACAGCTATACCATGACCTGTACACAGCACCGTTACAGAGAGGCAGTGCCAGCCTCCCCCTCACACACAAACAGCTATACCATGACCTGTACACAGCACCGTTACAGAGAGGCAGTGCCAGCCTCCCCCTCACACACACAAACAGCTATACCATGACCTGTACACAGCACCGTTACAGAGAGGCAGTGCCAGCCTCCCCCTCGCACACACAAACAGCTATACCATGACCTTTACACAGCACCGTTACATAGAGGCAGTGCCAGCCTCCCCCTCACACACACAAACAGCTATACCATGACCTTTACACAGCACCGTTACATAGAGGCAGTGCCAGCCTCCCCCTCACACACACAAACAGCTATACCATGACCTGTACACAGCACCGTTACAGAGAGGCAGTGCCAGCCTCCCCCTCGCACACACAAACAGCTATACCATGACCTGTACACAGCACCGTTACAGAGAGGCAGTGCCAGCCTCCCCCTCTCACACACAAACAGCTATACCATGACCTGTACACAGCACCGTTACAGAGAGGCAGTGCCAGCCTCCCCCTCACACACACAAACAGCTATACCATGACCTGTACACAGCACCGTTACAGAGAGGCAGTGCCAGCCTCCCCCTCACACACACAAACAGCTATACCATGACCTGTACACAGCACCGTTACAGAGAGGCAGTGCCAGCCTCCCCCTCACACACACAAACAGCTACACCATGACCTGTACACAGCACCGTTACAGAGAGGCAGTGCCAGCCTCCCCCTCACACACAAACAGCTATACCATGACCTGTACACAGCACCGCTACAGAGAGGCAGTGCCAGCCTCCCCCTCACACACACAAACAGCTATACCATGACCTGTACACAGCACCGTTACAGAGAGGCAGTGCCAGCCTCCCCCTCACACACACAAACAGCTATACCATGACCTGTACACAGCACCGTTACAGAGAGGCAGTGCCAGCCTCCCCCTCACACACACAAACAGCTATACCATGACCTGTACACAGCACCGTTACAGAGAGGCAGTGCCAGCCTCCCCCTCACACACACACAAACAGCTATACCATGACCTGTACACAGCACCGTTACAGAGAGGCAGTGCCAGCCTCCCCCTCACACACACAAACAGCTATACCATGACCTGTACACAGCACCGTTACATAGAGGCAGTGCCAGTCTCCCCCTCACACACACAAACAGCTATACCATGACCTGTACACAGCACCGTTACATAGAGGCAGTGCCAGCCTCCCCCTCTCACACACAAACAGCTATACCATGACCTGTACACAGCACCGTTACAGAGAGGCAGTGCCAGCCTCCCCCTCACACACACAAACAGCTATACCATGACCTGTACACAGCACCGTTACAGAGAGGCAGTGCCAGCCTCCCCCTGTCACACACAAACAGCTATACCATGACCTGTACACAGCACCGTTACATAGAGGCAGTGCCAGTCTCCCCCTCTCACACACAAACAGCTATACCATGACCTGTACACAGCACCGTTACATAGAGGCAGTGCCAGCCTCCCCCTCACACACACAAACAGCTATACCATGACCTGTACACAGCACCGTTACAGAGAGGCAGTGCCAGCCTCCCCCTCTCACACACAAACAGCTATACCATGACCTGTACACAGCACCGTTACAGAGAGGCAGTGCCAGCCTCCCCCTCACACACACAAACAGCTATACCATGACCTGTACACAGCACCGTTACAGAGAGGCAGTGCCAGCCTCCCCCTCACACACACAAACAGCTATACCATGACCTGTACACAGCACCGTTACAGAGAGGCAGTGCCAGCCTCCCCCTCACACACACAAACAGCTATACCATGACCTGTACACAGCACCGTTACAGAGAGGCAGTGCCAGCCTCCCCCTCACACACACAAACAGCTATACCATGACCTGTACACAGCACCGTTACAGAGAGGCAGTGCCAGCCTCCCCCTCACACACACAAACAGCTATACCATGTCCTGTACACAGCACCGTTACATAGAGGCAGTGCCAGCCTCCCCCTCACACACACAAACAGCTATACCATGACCTGTACACAGCACCGTTACAGAGAGGCAGTGCCAGTCTCCCCCTCACACACACAAACAGCTATACCATGACCTGTACACAGCACCGTTACAGAGAGGCAGTGCCAGTCTCCCCCTCACACACAAACAGCTATACCATTCCCCTGTACACAGCACCGTTACAGAGAGGCAGTGCCAGCCTCCCCCTCACACACACAAACAGCTATACCATGACCTGTACACAGCACCGTTACAGAGAGGCAGTGCCAGCCTCCCCCTCACACACAAACAGCTATACCATGACCTGTACACAGCACCGTTACAGAGAGGCAGTGCCAGTCTCCCCCTCACACACACAAACAGCTATACCATGACCTGTACACAGCACCGTTACAGAGAGGCAGTGCCAGCCTCCCCCTCACACACACAAACAGCTATACCATGACCTGTACACAGCACCGTTACAGAGAGGCAGTGCCAGCCTCCCCCTCGCACACACAAACAGCTATACCATGACCTGTACACAGCACCGTTACAGAGAGGCAGTGCCAGCCTCCCCCTCGCACACACAAACAGCTATACCATGACCTGTACACAGCACCGTTACAGAGAGGCAGTGCCAGCCTCCCCCTCACACACACACAAACAGCTATACCATGACCTGTACACAGCACCGTTACAGAGAGGCAGTGCCAGCCTCCCCGCCTCACACACACAAACAGCTATACCATGTCCTGTACACAGCACCGTTACAGAGAGGCAGTGCCAGCCTCCCCCTCTCACACACAAACAGCTATACCATGACCTGTACACAGCACCGTTACAGAGAGGCAGTGCCAGCCTCCCCCTCACACACACACAAACAGCTATACCATGTCCTGTACACAGCACCGTTACAGAGAGGCAGTGCCAGCCTCCCTCTCACACAAACAAACAGCTATACCATGACCTGTACACAGCACCGTTACAGAGAGGCAGTGCCAGCCTCCCCCTCACACACACAAACAGCTATACCATGACCTGTACACAGCACCGTTACAGAGAGGCAGTGCCAGCCTCCCCCTCATACACACAAACAGCTATACCATGACCTGTACACAGCACCGTTACAGAGAGGCAGTGCCAGTCTCCCCCTCACACACACAAACAGCTATACCATGACCTGTACACAGCACCGTTACAGAGAGGCAGTGCCAGCCTCCCCCTCACACACACAAACAGCTATACCATGTCCTGTACACAGCACCGTTACAGAGAGGCAGTGCCAGTCTCCCCCTCACACACACAAACAGCTATACCATGACCTGTACACAGCACCGTTACAGAGAGGCAGTGCCAGCCTCCCCCTCACACACACAAACAGCTATACCATGACCTGTACACAGCACCGTTACAGAGAGGCAGTGCCAGCCTCCCCCTCGCACACACAGCTATACCATGACCTGTACACAGCACCGTTACAGAGAGGCAGTGCCAGTCTCCCCCTCGCACACACAAACAGCTATACCATGACCTGTACACAGCACCGTTACAGAGAGGCAGTGCCAGCCTCCCCCTCACACACACACAAACAGCTATACCATGACCTGTACACAGCACCGTTACAGAGAGGCAGTGCCAGCCTCCCCCTCACACACACAAACAGCTATACCATGACCTGTACACAGCACCGTTACAGAGAGGCAGTGCCAGCCTCCCCGCCTCACACACACAAACAGCTATACCATGTCCTGTACACAGCACCGTTACAGAGAGGCAGTGCCAGTCTCCCCCTCACACACACAAACAGCTATACCATGACCTGTACACAGCACCGTTACAGAGAGGCAGTGCCAGTCTCCCCCTCGCACACACAAACAGCTATACCATGACCTGTACACAGCACCGTTACAGAGAGGCAGTGCCAGCCTCCCCCTCACACACACACAAACAGCTATACCATGACCTGTACACAGCACCGTTACAGAGAGGCAGTGCCAGCCTCCCCCTCACACACACACAAACAGCTATACCATGACCTGTACACAGCACCGTTACAGAGAGGCAGTGCCAGCCTCCCCCTCACACACACAAACAGCTATACCATGTCCTGTACACAGCACCGTTACAGAGAGGCAGTGCCAGTCTCCCCCTCACACACACAAACAGCTATACCATGACCTGTACACAGCACCGTTACAGAGAGGCAGTGCCAGCCTCCCCCTCACACACACAAACAGCTATACCATGACCTGTACACAGCACCGTTACAGAGAGGCAGTGCCAGCCTCCCCCTCACACACACAAACAGCTATACCATGTCCTGTACACAGCACCGTTACAGAGAGGCAGTGCCAGCCTCCCCCTCACACACACAAACAGCTATACCATGTCCTGTACACAGCACCGTTACAGAGAGGCAGTGCCAGCCTCCCCCTCTCTCACACACACAAACAGCTATACCATGTCCTGTACACAGCACCGTTACAGAGAGGCAGTGCCAGCCTCCCTCTCACACAAACAAACAGCTATACCATGACCTGTACACAGCACCGTTACAGAGAGGCAGTGCCAGCCTCCCTCTCACACAAACAAACAGCTATACCATGACCTGTACACAGCACCGTTACAGAGAGGCAGTGCCAGCCTCCCCCTCACACACACACAAACAGCTATACCATGACCTGTACACAGCACCGTTACAGAGAGGCAGTGCCAGCCTCCCCGTCTCACACACACAAACAGCTATACCATGACCTGTACACAGCGCTGTTACAGAGAGGCAGTGCCAGCCTCCCCCTCACACACACAAACAGCTATACCATGACCTGTACACAGCACCGTTACAGAGAGGCAGTGCCAGCCTCCCCGCCTCACACACACAAACAGCTATACCATGACCTGTACACAGCACCGTTACAGAGAGGCAGTGCCAGCCTCCCCCTCTCACACACAAACAGCTATACCATGACCTGTACAGAGCACCGTTACAGAGAGGCAGTGCCAGCCTCCCCCTCACACACACAAACAGCTATACCATGACCTGTACACAGCACCGTTACAGAGAGGCAGTGCCAGCCTCCCCCTCACACACACAAACAGCTATACCATGTCCTGTACACAGCACCGTTACAGAGAGGCAGTGCCAGTCTCCCCCTCACACACACAAACAGCTATACCATGACCTGTACACAGCACCGTTACAGAGAGGCAGTGCCAGTCTCCCCCTCGCACACACAAACAGCTATACCATGACCTGTACACAGCACCGTTACAGAGAGGCAGTGCCAGCCTCCCCCTCACACACACACAAACAGCTATACCATGACCTGTACACAGCACCGTTACAGAGAGGCAGTGCCAGCCTCCCCCTCACACACACAAACAGCTATACCATGTCCTGTACACAGCACCGTTACAGAGAGGCAGTGCCAGTCTCCCCCTCACACACACAAACAGCTATACCATGACCTGTACACAGCACCGTTACAGAGAGGCAGTGCCAGCCTCCCCCTCACACACACAAACAGCTATACCATGACCTGTACACAGCACCGTTACAGAGAGGCAGTGCCAGCCTCCCCCTCACACACACAAACAGCTATACCATGACCTGTACACAGCACCGTTACAGAGAGGCAGTGCCAGTCTCCCCCTCACACACACAAACAGCTATACCATGTCCTGTACACAGCACCGTTACAGAGAGGCAGTGCCAGCCTCCCCCTCGCACACACAAACAGCTATACCATGACCTGTACACAGCACCGTTACAGAGAGGCAGTGCCAGTCTCCCCCTCACACACACAAACAGCTATACCATGACCTGTACACAGCACCGTTACAGAGAGGCAGTGCCAGCCTCCCCCTCTCACACACAAACAGCTATACCATGACCTGTACACAGCACCGTTACAGAGAGGCAGTGCCAGTCTCCCCCTCACACACACAAACAGCTATACCATGACCTGTACACAGCACCGTTACAGAGAGGCAGTGCCAGCCTCCCCCTCACACACACAAACAGCTATACCATGTCCTGTACACAGCACCGTTACAGAGAGGCAGTGCCAGCCTCCCCCTCTCACACACAAACAGCTATACCATGACCTGTACACAGCACCGTTACAGAGAGGCAGTGCCAGCCTCCCCCTCGCACACACAAACAGCTATACCATGACCTGTACACAGCACCGTTACAGAGAGGCAGTGCCAGCCTCCCCCTCACACACACAAACAGCTATACCATGACCTGTACACAGCACCGTTACAGAGAGGCAGTGCCAGCCTCCCCCTCACACACACAAACAGCTATACCATGACCTGTACACAGCACCGTTACAGAGAGGCAGTGCCAGCCTCCCCCTCACACACACAAACAGCTATACCATGACCTGTACACAGCACCGTTACAGAGAGGCAGTGCCAGCCTCCCCCTCATACACACAAACAGCTACTGTATACCATGACCTGTACACAGCACCGTTACAGAGAGGCAGTGCCAGTCTCCCCCTCACACACACAAACAGCTATACCATGACCTGTACACAGCACCGTTACAGAGAGGCAGTGCCAGCCTCCCCCTCACACACACAAACAGCTATACCATGACCTGTACACAGCACCGTTACAGAGAGGCAGTGCCAGCCTCCCCCTCACACACACACAAACAGCTATACCATGACCTGTACACAGCACCGTTACAGAGAGGCAGTGCCAGCCTCCCCCTCACACACACAAACAGCTATACCATGACCTGTACACAGCACCGTTACAGAGAGGCAGTGCCAGCCTCCCCCTCTCACACACAAACAGCTATACCATGACCTGTACACAGCACCGTTACAGAGAGGCAGTGCCAGCCTCCCCCTCACACACAAACAGCTATACCATGACCTGTACACAGCACCGTTACAGAGAGGCAGTGCCAGCCTCCCCCTCACACACACAAACAGCTATACCATGACCTGTACACAGCACCGTTACAGAGAGGCAGTGCCAGCCTCCCCCTCGCACACACAAACAGCTATACCATGACCTGTACACAGCACCGTTACAGAGAGGCAGTGCCAGCCTCCCCCTCACACACACAAACAGCTATACCATGTCCTGTACACAGCACCGTTACAGAGAGGCAGTGCCAGCCTCCCCCTCACACACACAAACAGCTATACCATGACCTGTACACAGCACCGTTACAGAGAGGCAGTGCCAGTCTCCCCCTCACACACACAAACAGCTATACCATGACCTGTACACAGCACCGTTACAGAGAGGCAGTGCCAGCCTCCCCCTCACACACAAACAGCTATACCATGACCTGTACACAGCACCGTTACAGAGAGGCAGTGCCAGTCTCCCCCTCACACACACAAACAGCTATACCATGACCTGTACACAGCACCGTTACAGAGAGGCAGTGCCAGCCTCCCCCTCACACACACAAACAGCTATACCATGACCTGTACACAGCACCGTTACAGAGAGGCAGTGCCAGCCTCCCCCTCGCACACACAAACAGCTATACCATGACCTGTACACAGCACCGTTACAGAGAGGCAGTGCCAGCCTCCCCCTCACACACACACAAACAGCTATACCATGACCTGTACACAGCACCGTTACAGAGAGGCAGTGCCAGCCTCCCCGCCTCACACACACAAACAGCTATACCATGTCCTGTACACAGCACCGTTACAGAGAGGCAGTGCCAGTCTCCCCCTCACACACACAAACAGCTATACCATGACCTGTACACAGCACCGTTACAGAGAGGCAGTGCCAGCCTCCCCCTCACACACACAAACAGCTATACCATGACCTGTACACAGCACCGTTACAGAGAGGCAGTGCCAGCCTCCCCCTCACACACACAAACAGCTATACCATGACCTGTACACAGCACCGTTACAGAGAGGCAGTGCCAGCCTCCCTCTCACACAAACAAACAGCTATACCATGACCTGTACACAGCACCGTTACAGAGAGGCAGTGCCAGCCTCCCCCTCACACACACAAACAGCTATACCATGACCTGTACACAGCACCGTTACAGAGAGGCAGTGCCAGCCTCCCCCTCATACACACAAACAGCTATACCATGACCTGTACACAGCACCGTTACAGAGAGGCAGTGCCAGTCTCCCCCTCACACACACAAACAGCTATACCATGACCTGTACACAGCACCGTTACAGAGAGGCAGTGCCAGCCTCCCCCTCACACACACAAACAGCTATACCATGTCCTGTACACAGCACCGTTACAGAGAGGCAGTGCCAGTCTCCCCCTCACACACACAAACAGCTATACCATGACCTGTACACAGCACCGTTACAGAGAGGCAGTGCCAGCCTCCCCCTCACACACACAAACAGCTATACCATGACCTGTACACAGCACCGTTACAGAGAGGCAGTGCCAGTCTCCCCCTCGCACACACAAACAGCTATACCATGACCTGTACACAGCACCGTTACAGAGAGGCAGTGCCAGCCTCCCCCTCACACACACACAAACAGCTATACCATGACCTGTACACAGCACCGTTACAGAGAGGCAGTGCCAGCCTCCCCCTCACACACACAAACAGCTATACCATGACCTGTACACAGCACCGTTACAGAGAGGCAGTGCCAGCCTCCCCGCCTCACACACACAAACAGCTATACCATGTCCTGTACACAGCACCGTTACAGAGAGGCAGTGCCAGTCTCCCCCTCACACACACAAACAGCTATACCATGACCTGTACACAGCACCGTTACAGAGAGGCAGTGCCAGTCTCCCCCTCGCACACACAAACAGCTATACCATGACCTGTACACAGCACCGTTACAGAGAGGCAGTGCCAGCCTCCCCCTCATACACACAAACAGCTATACCATGACCTGTACACAGCACCGTTACAGAGAGGCAGTGCCAGCCTCCCCCTCATACACACAAACAGCTATACCATGACCTGTACACAGCACCGTTACATAGAGGCAGTGCCAGCCTCCCCCTCATACACACAAACAGCTATACCATGACCTGTACACAGCACCGTTACAGAGAGGCAGTGCCAGCCTCCCCCTCACACACACACAAACAGCTATACCATGACCTGTACACAGCACCGTTACAGAGAGGCAGTGCCAGCCTCCCCCTCACACACACAAACAGCTATACCATGTCCTGTACACAGCACCGTTACAGAGAGGCAGTGCCAGTCTCCCCCTCACACACACAAACAGCTATACCATGACCTGTACACAGCACCGTTACAGAGAGGCAGTGCCAGCCTCCCCCTCACACACACAAACAGCTATACCATGTCCTGTACACAGCACCGTTACAGAGAGGCAGTGCCAGCCTCCCTCTCACACAAACAAACAGCTATACCATGTCCTGTACACAGCACCGTTACAGAGAGGCAGTGCCAGCCTCCCCCTCTCACACACAAACAGCTATACCATGACCTGTACACAGCACCGTTACAGAGAGGCAGTGCCAGCCTCCCCCTCACACACAAACAGCTATACCATGACCTGTACACAGCACCGTTACAGAGAGGCAGTGCCAGCCTCCCCCTCACACACACAAACAGCTATACCATGACCTGTACACAGCACCGTTACAGAGAGGCAGTGCCAGCCTCCCCCTCGCACACACAAACAGCTATACCATTCCCCTGTACACAGCACCGTTACAGAGAGGCAGTGCCTGCCTCCCCCTCACACACACAAACAGCTATACCATGACCTGTACACAGCACCGTTACAGAGAGGCAGTGCCAGCCTCCCTCTCACACAAACAAACAGCTATACCATGTCCTGTACACAGCACCGTTACAGAGAGGCAGTGCCAGCCTCCCCCTCTCACACACAAACAGCTATACCATGACCTGTACACAGCACCGTTACAGAGAGGCAGTGCCAGCCTCCCCCTCACACACACAAACAGCTATACCATGACCTGTATACAGCACCGTTACAGAGAGGCAGTGCCAGCCTCCCCCTCACACACAAACAGCTATACCATGACCTGTACACAGCACCGTTACAGAGAGGCAGTGCCAGCCTCCCCCTCACACACACAAACAGCTATACCATGACCTGTACACAGCACCGTTACAGAGAGGCAGTGCCAGCCTCCCCCTCACACACACAAACAGCTATACCATGACCTGTACACAGCACCGTTACAGAGAGGCAGTGCCAGCCTCCCCCTCACACACACAAACAGCTATACCATGACCTGTACACAGCACCGTTACGGAGAGGCAGTGCCAGTCTCCCCCTCACACACACAAACAGCTATACCATGACCTGTACACAGCACCGTTACAGAGAGGCAGTGCCAGCCTCCCCCTCACACACACACAAACAGCTATACCATGACCTGTACACAGCACCGTTACAGAGAGGCAGTGCCAGTCTCCCCCTCACACACACAAACAGCTATACCATGACCTGTACACAGCACCGTTACAGAGAGGCAGTGCCAGCCTCCCCCTCACACACACAAACAGCTATACCATGACCTGTACACAGCACCGTTACAGAGAGGCAGTGCCAGCCTCCCCCTCGCACACACAAACAGCTATACCATGACCTGTACACAGCACCGTTACAGAGAGGCAGTGCCAGCCTCCCCCTCTCACACACAAACAGCTATACCATGACCTGTACACAGCACCGTTACAGAGAGGCAGTGCCAGCCTCCCCCTCTCACACACAAACAGCTATACCATGTCCTGTACACAGCACCGTTACAGAGAGGCAGTGCCAGCCTCCCCCTCACACACACAAACAGCTATACCATGACCTGTACACAGCACCGTTACAGAGAGGCAGTGCCAGTCTCCCCCTCTCACACACAAACAGCTATACCATGTCCTGTACACAGCACCGTTACAGAGAGGCAGTGCCAGCCTCCCCCTCTCACACACAAACAGCTATACCATGACCTGTACACAGCACCGTTACAGAGAGGCAGTGCCAGCCTCCCCCTCACACACACAAACAGCTATACCATGACCTGTACACAGCACCGTTACAGAGAGGCAGTGCCAGCCTCCCCGTATCACACACACAAACAGCTATACCATGACCTGTACACAGCACCGTTACAGAGAGGCAGTGCCAGCCTCCCCCTCACACACACAAACAGCTATACCATGACCTGTACACAGCACCGTTACAGAGAGGCAGTGCCAGCCTCCCCCTCACACACACAAACAGCTATACCATGTCCTGTACACAGCACCGTTACAGAGAGGCAGTGCCAGCCTCCCCCTCTCACACACAAACAGCTATACCATGACCTGTACACAGCACCGTTACAGAGAGGCAGTGCCAGCCTCCCCGTCTCACACACACAAACAGCTATACCATGACCTGTACACAGCACCGTTACAGAGAGGCAGTGCCAGCCTCCCCCTCTCACACACAAACAGCTATACCATGACCTGTACAGAGCACCGTTACAGAGAGGCAGTGCCAGTCTCCCCGTCTCACACACACACACACACACACACACACACACACACACACACACACACACACACACACACAC
Source organism: Ascaphus truei (assembly GCF_040206685.1). Taxonomy (NCBI): domain Eukaryota; kingdom Metazoa; phylum Chordata; class Amphibia; order Anura; family Ascaphidae; genus Ascaphus; species Ascaphus truei. Next base: position 6,168,115 of record NC_134489.1, read on the forward strand.
ACACACACACACACACACACACACACACACACACACACACACACACACACACACACACACACACACACACACACACACACACACACACCTATACCATGACCTGTACACAGCACAGTTACAACTCGGGCAGGGTCAATGCCAGCCTCCCCCACACACACTGCCAAACCTGCACAGAAGGGGTTATACTCATAAGAAACATGGGACTGTAGAAAGATACAACTCATATACCTCATGTCACAGCTACCTCCCACTCCCCCAGTGAGCTGTCATTCAGTTGCCAGGAAAAACAGTTGGATGTTAGGGTTCTTACCATGGAGTTTCCTTGCAAGGGACTCGGCACCAATCCTACAAAATATCCCATAAAACTTGCTCCCAAACATCGCCCCCGCAGGCTCACAGGAGAGGGGTGCCACAGAGCTATGGAGGGAGTATTCAGAGTAATATCTAGTATTTTTTCAAATGTAATTCTAAAAGCAAATAATGTACACATTAGATTCATACCTAAAGCCACACAGAAAGCCCGAATATTATGATATTAGTATAGTGCCTGTAATTCCAAGAAAGCGCTATAATTATATTTCGGACTCATGCAGCCATCACCACAGCGGAATCTGGGTTTGAATCCTGAATAATACTTTGTATTATTAACAACTACAATTTTGAGGCATTGATGGGACCACATGTGAGTGGGAATTCAGAATAATACCCTGTGTATTTATGCAGTGCCTTCTCTTTCCAAAACGCTTTACCATCATACCGATGCAGCCACCTCTGGGGTAGGTTAATATGATTACATTTATTGAGGGTAGAAAAACATCTTTATTCGTCATAAGATACAAACAAGTGAAAGTTGGCATTAAGAGAGACCTTGTTTAAAAAAACACATTTTTTGACCCGCCGCATCATTCTAATAACAATTCCCATCTCCCAATGCGCGTTTAAAAAAGCTCCTGCATTTTCGTTCCAAATCTACATTAAATAGCCCCAGTCTCGCTCTTAAAATGTCACTTAGATTGTAAGCTCTGTGGGGCAGAGTCCCCTATTCCTATCACGTGCGCGTGCGTTTGATGCACGTTGTATTGGATCTCTCTGTACTCTGTACTTGTTCTGTAACACTCTGCGTGCACTGTTGGCGCTGTATAAATAAAAGAAGACATGACGTGTGCAGGGAGCAGTGTGTGTGCTAGTCTGTCAGTGGCAGGAGCTGCGAGAGGAGCCCAGCGGGACCCATTCCAGAGCTGGGAGTCACCCCGTTACTCTGCAGTGAGTCCGGTCTCACTTGCCTGTGTATAGGCAAAGTGTCCTTCCTGCAGCATTAACCCCTGTGCAGCCAGAGGAGTTAAACTTGCATGGGGAACAAGATCACTAAGACCCAAGCGCACAGGACAGCAACACCATGGTCTGGCTACATCTGTATGGTCCTCTGAGCAGGTCTCTCTCACTACAAGGAGACAGAGTGGGCCTAAATATCACTAAGCCTATCACTACATCTATAGTGTAACAGACAGGAGAGAGCTATGGGCCACTGAGAGTGTCCATCCCACTACAAGGAGATAGAGACAGAAGGGACCCTAGTGTCACTAAGCCTGTCTCTACATCTACAGGGTGACACAGACAGAAGGGACCAATGGGCCAATGAGGCTGTCCCTCTGGTGACACAAAAAAAGGACACACCCTGTATGTAGTATTTATATCCCACTGTAAACAACAATGTACACTCACAGCTTGCAATTCTCGTCGTCACTGACAGGAAAGGAGAGAGTTAAGCACTCTCTCTCTCTCCAAGGGTCTCAGCTGATGTAATATGGGTGGGTGCTGCTGTGTGTCAGGAATCCATTCCTGGGACGTCACCGCTCACAGAAAAACAGATGGTGCCAGAGCAGCTTTCTTCAATCCTAAAACACACCCAGAACTACAACTCCCACAGGGCAGTGCTATCACCATGCCCCATGAAACATAGAAGCACCACTTTGCCCTCCAAGATGGCTGCAGTACAGATAAGCACTAGCCATGCACTGTAGGATGCCACCTATAGGTGGCTGCATGGTACGCCTCCCGGGTATTGCAATATAACACTTTTGAAAGCCAGGTAGTTAAAGCTGCAGTTCAAGCTGCCGTTTTTAAAAAAATATATATTTTTTCCCCATTCAATATGTGCATCATTACAATCTGCACACTGACAAGTGATTAGCTAAACTGCAGATCGACCCGTTCTCCTTCAATCAATCGCTTTGCTCCAGGTTATTTAATTCAGTTGTTGCACAGCATTGTGGGCAATGTAGTCTTGGAATTGATTGACTGGGCAGTTACTAGATACAATTGGCTCATTCCTAGAGAGAGGGCGGGGCTCAAGAGCCAAAGCCTATCAGAACGGGAAGGAGCTGTCACTTTGGAAATGCTTCCTACATTAGAAACATTAAAAATGTCTTTAAAACATTTTTTTTTTAATTTTTAAATGCTACAAGTATTTTCTCATAGTACAGAACTGATTAAAACAAAAAACAAAAGCACATGTAGGATATTGCTTGAACTGCTGCTTTAAAGCTTGATGGTTTATATAGCAGCACTACTTTTTATTTACACACACAGAGGACCAATACTTTTTTTATTTACAACTCCAGTCTACCACTATACAACTCCTTTTTTATTCACATAGTTATAGTTCCACGTCATTTACTTTAATTATGTATTGTTTTTACTGTGTTGATCCTGTATATATCTTTCTAACCTGAGCTCCAGAAGCGATTTACCAGGTTTTAAATTCATTTTAATTGGGCACAGTACCACTACTTTCTAAAGGCACAGTGACTATTGTGGGAGCGAAATAAACACAAGGTTATTAGGGCATGGAATTTAGGAGACAAAAGATTGAATGGGGTTTAAACAATAAGGCACTAAGGAGATATCCAGTGTTGCAGCACTGCCATCCAGTGGGTAACATGTGACATTACACTGATTTCAATGTTGCAATCACGGACATACAGTATACAGTATTTATTTCTTATAGTAAAAGTTCCTTGTCACAAACTCTCCAATTGTACCTATTTAGCAGGCACTGTACCAATTTTGTATGCCCTGTACCTATTAAAACCAGGTGTATTGTACCTCCGATGATGTATACATTCTCCAACAGCAGGACTCCCGGTGCCCTGCAGGCTCACCGATGGCAGGATATTCTCAGTAGAGTAGATAGAGCACAAATAGTGTGATACTGTATATATAAGTATTAGATAGGTACAGTACTAAACAAAATATACTCACATATTGTGTTATAATCATTCGCTTTTGGTTGTTCAAGTAACCAACTTTGAAGGGTTTTCTGTAGTCACAGGATGCTTCCAGAAGAAAAAGGAAAATGACGCAGGAAAAGGGAAATTAATCTTTATATGATAAAAGCAGATGCAGAGCTGCACACAGACAGCCAAAAAGCTGCAGTGAAACAGCTGAATCCCCACTCTCAATAAACCCCAGTGATGGCCATAGGATATCACATGGAGGGGTTACAGAGCTCCAGATAGCTCCAAGGGGTCTAATGCAGTCCTTGCAAGAGAAAAATGTGAGTCCCAACGCGTTTCGTCTAATAAGACTTCTTCCAGAATTGAATTGAAGCTGCCCTTCCTTTTCAATTCAGGAAAAGGTATGTATCTGTTATTCCCTGCCTCATTGTCTGTCTGCAGTGCCTGCGTCCCCTCTTGCGGTCCTTTCTTGCCCCCCGTGCGGCCCCGCTGGCATGTCCCCTGCGGCCCCCCTTGTGTGTCCCATGCGGTCCCCCATGCATTTCCGCTGGCGTGTCCAGTGAAGCCCCCGGCACCTACACTTAAACATTTGTTTGTCTGTGTGTGTGGGGGGGGGGGAGGGCGCGAGTGCGGCTTCCCGCTCCACCGTCTTTTGGCTGCTGCCCGCCCGAGCCGGGAGGTGGTGGGGGGGAGGGGCTGGGTTTGGGGCGTTCCTTCCCTCGGGAGGGGGCAATGCAGTCTTTTGCCTCCCAACATTCCCTCGCCCGGCGTGGGAGATGGTTGCACTGGGGCGGGCGGTATGCCGGCGTGGGAGATGGTTGCACTGGGGCGGGCGGTATGCCGGCGTGGGAGATGGTCGCACTGGGGCGGGCGGTATGCCGGCACGGGAGATGGCTGTGGGGGGGGGGGGGGAGCGGGGCAGTGGCAGTCGCGGCTAGCTCCCGGTGGGTACAGGGGCGGCGGGAGCTGCCTGCTCGGATCGCCTGACTTCCCCCACCCCCTCATCCAAAGCTGCATCATGTAGTGTGTGTGTGTAGGACACCCCCCCAGTCAGTCACCCAGTCACCCTCCCCTGTCACAGTCACCCTGTCACAGTCACCCTCCCTGTCACAGTCACCCTCCCTGTCACAATCACCCTCCCTGTCACAGTCACCCTCCCTGTCACAGTCAACCTGTCACCATCCTCCGTCACAGTCACCCTGTCACAGTCACCCTGTCACCCTCCCCTGTCACAATCACCCTGTCACAGTCACCCTGTCACCCTCACCTGTCACCCTCCCTGTCACAGTTACCCTCCCTGTCACAGTCACCCTCCCATCACAGTCACCCTGTCACAGTCACCCGGTCACAGTCACCCTCACCCGTCACCCTCCCTGTCACAGTCACCCTCCCTGTCACAGTCACCCTGTCACAGTCACCCTCACTGTCCCCCTGTCAGTCACCCTCCCTGTCCCCCTGTAAGTCACCCTCCCTGTCCACTTGTCAGTCACTCTCCCTGTCACTCTGTCACCTTCCGTCACAGTCACCCTCTCCCTGTCACCCACACTCTCTCTGTCTGTCGCTCTCTCTCTCTCTCTCTGTCGCTCTCTCTCTCTGTCTGTCGCTCTCTATCTCCTCTGTCTGTCGCTCTCTCTCCTCTGTATGTTGCTCTCTCTCTGTCTGTCGATCTCTCTCTCTGTCTGTCTCTCTCTCTCTCTCTCTCTGTCTCTCTCTCTCTCTGTCTGTCTCTCTCTCTGTCTCTCTCTCTCACCTGCACCCACACACTCTCTCTCTCTCTCACCCGCACCCTCTCTCTCTCACCCAGACCCACACTCTCTCTCTCTCTGTCGCACCCACACACACACTCTCTCTCACTCTCTCTCACAACCACATTCTCTCACACTCTGGATTTGGATATCTTATTTACCCTGTATATCTTAACTGCCCTATACCTACACCGAAATAACCTCTCAAGCTTCACACGGGAGACATCGGAATCCCACCTAACCTGGAAGACAGGTAGAAAACACCTCCTGTCCAATGTATAACATTGCGGGAATGAGGGTACCTGGACATTGAGGGACTGCGGATCAGGTAAGATCCCAAGTAGGATTGCTGCTTTAGATATTGTGACGCGGGGACGTCCAGACACTGGTTAAGTGGTTCAGGAAACTAGTCATTCACAGCTGGCTTTTTATTCTAGATCCGACATTTACACACACACACGCACACACGTAACTATGAAACCAGGACTAATTGTAGTAAAGTATCAATGTAATACAATAAACAGTGTTGTTCTGACTAGGAATTTATTCAATTTCTTTTTTAAAAAGCAGGGCTGAGGGCGGGGCTAAGTGGCGAGTAGATTTTTTGGTTCGGCGAGTAGATTTTTGGGTGATTTGTCGACCACTGTCTATAAGTGTAAGATGTAACAGCATGAAGTAATGTAAGATGTGCCTGATCCCTAATCAGGGAGATGGGAGGCAGTCGCGACGTCCCGCATAAGCGGAGCTACAGTACCAGCACCGCCTGAGCTACACCAACCCTGGGGGTATGCACATACAGTTGTGTGAAAAAGAAAGTACACCCTCTTTGAATTCTATGGTTTTACATATCAGGACATAAGAACAATCATCTGTTCCTTAGCAGGTCTTAAAATTAGGTAAATACAACCTCAGATGAACAACAACAACACATGACATATTACACTGTGTCATGATTTATTTCACAAAAATAAAGCCAAAATGGAGAAGCTATGTGTGAAAAACTAAGAACACCCTCACTACTTTCATAGGAATTAAGATGCTAAGTAGCAGACAGGTGCTGCTAATCAAATGCCCTTGATTAATTGATCATCAGCAAGTGTGACCACCTCTATAAAAGCCGAAGTTTTAGCAGTTTGTTGGTCTGGAGCATTCAGGTGTGTGTTAACACAATGCCAAGGAGGAAATACATCAGCAATGATCTTAGAGAAGCAATTGTTGCTGCCCATTAATCTGGGAAGGGTTATAAGGCCATTTCCAAACAATTTAAAGTCCATCATTCTACAGTGAGAAAGATTATTCAAAAGTGAAAAACATACAGTACAAGACAGTTGTCAATCTTCCCAGGAGTGGACGTCCCAGCAAACTCACCCCAAGTTCAGACCGTGCAATGCTAAGAGAAATTGCAAAAAAAAACAAAGAGTTACATCTCAGACCCTACAGGCCTCAGTTAGCATGTTAAATGTTAAAGTTCATGACAGTACAATTAGAAAAAGACTGAACAAGTATGGTTTGTTTGGAAGGGTTGCCAGGAGAAAGCCTCTTCTCTAAAAAGAACATGGCAGCACGACTTAGGTTTGCAAAGTTGCATCTGAACAAACCACAAGACTTCTGGAACAATGTCCTTTGGACAGACGAGACCAAAGTGGAGATGTTTGGCCATAATGCACAGCGCCATGTTTGGCGAAAACCAAACACAGCATATCAGCACAAACACCCCATACCAACTGTAAAGCACGGTGGTGGAGGGGTGATACCAAAGTATTCTAGAGTTAAATGTGAGGCCATCTGTCCAACAGCTAAAGCTTGGCCGAAATAGGGTCATGCAACAGGACAATCATTCCAAGCACACCAGCAAATCTACAACAGAATGGCTGAAAAAGAAAAGAATCAAGGTGTTGCAATGGCCCAGTCAAAGTCCAGACTTCAACCCGATTGAAATGCTGTGGCTGGACCTTAAGAGAGCTGTGCATAAACAAATGCCCACAAACCTCAATGAACTGAAGCAACGTTGTAAATAAGAGTGGGACAAAATTCCTCCACAACGATGTGAGAGACTGATAATGTCATACAGAAAAGGATTACTTCAATTTATTGCTGCTAAAGGTGGTTTTACAAGCTATTGAATCATAAGGTATACTTAGTTTTTCACACATGGCTTCTCCATTTTGGCTTTATTTGTGTTAAATAAATCATGACACGGTGTAATATGTCATGTGTTGTTGTTCATCTGAGGTTGTATTTACCTAATTTATAGACCTGCTAAGGAACAGATGATTGTTATTATGTCCTGATATGTAAAACCATAGAATTCAAAGAGGGTGTATGTAACAGGGGACTTATCCCTTTTCAGAAAACTTGCCTCTAATCCAGCAGTGTGCTGGTTAATTGACCAGCACCAGGCTGATTGGAGGTTTGTATGAGAAAAGGCTCCTCCTGAGACACGAAGGAGAGACTCCTGAGCTCACACGTGGGCTGAACCAGGAAGGGACAGAGAGGTCTTGAGCGACTGTAGACTGACAGCCAGACAACAAGGCAACAAGAGGGAGAAGACTTCTAAAACCTGAAAGCTGAATGTGTCTCAGGCCTTGCCCCCGCTGCCTGCTACAGCGTCCGCTGTGGCGGACGCTGCGCTCACGAGAGCCCTCCCCGCAATGGCGCCAGGCCCGCTGTGAGGGGGGCCGCAGCGCTCGCGCGAGAGCTACTCCTGCTCTCAATAGAATTGAGAGCAGGAACTCGCGTCGAGCGGCTAGGCACGCCCCCCGGCGGTTCAGCCAATGAGGGCGAACCTGCCGGGTGACGTCATGGCCACGCCCCCGTCACTCCTCCGCCACGCCCCCCCGGTCTCTGCTCCTGCAGTGAGTTGCAGACCGGGGAATCGCCGGAACGCGCAGCCAAAAGCGCGGGCGCGCATTACAGCACCGTGACCGGGGCCTTAGCCTTAGGACAAAAAGACTGCACCAGGAGAGCAGAGAAGGATTCCCCCCTACAGCTACCAGAGAGACAGATAAGCTTTACTTTCTAAGACTGTTGTATATCTGCACATATCAAGATATATGTTTGGGGCTGGGAAACATGCAAATCTAAAGGGAGTTCTGGACTGCATATGTTTAACTAGAAATACTCCCAAGTGGAGCAGAAGCTTTGTTTGACCCCTTATTTGTATACGTTTTTATGATTTTCATGTGTTAAAGAAGCAGGCGCAATAAAAGCCTTATTTTAGTTCACCTGAAAACCAGTGTCTATTGCGTACCTCTGCACGCGTCTCTTACAGTGTACTTTCTTTTTCACACAACTGTACATATACTGTAAGTCAACTGGCTTATACAGCACAATAGTGTTGAATAAGTCTGATAGAACAACTCACGGTGCGCAGCGGTGACTCCAGCAAGGCGTGCTCCCAGGCAAAATATGTGTAGAAAAGGAAGAATCCAGGAAGGAACAACCGGTGCGCTGCCGAGAAAAGCAACGCTGGACGTGGTGACCAAACAGAATATTTAATCTATAAAATACATACAAGTTCCCACTTGTATGTATTTTATACACTAAATATTTTGTGTGGTCACCACGTCCAGCGTTGCTTTTCTCGGCAGTGCACCAGTTGTTCCTTCCTGGATTCTTCCTTTAATTACAGTGTACCTAATTCATTCTGGTGACAGCGCCTCCACCTGTGAGGCATCCTAGCAGCGCTGGATAACCCCTTCACAGGACCCAATACAACGAATACACACAAGGTATATAATAACAGGTTGAAAGGTTTGGGCTTAGGCCCCGCCCCGTGACACATCCCGCAGCACCAAGACCAACGCGCAGTAGGCTGAAGTTGCGCACAGGCACCATGATGTCAGCCGGGGGGACGCCACAGGGATTGGCCTCAGGCTCCGCCCCGTGATACGTCCCGTGACGACACAGGTGGCACGCGTCACACTCAAGCTACACGCAAGAGCCGCATGGTCGCAATTACAGTCGCTGCTTACATTAGTCCACACTTGCAGGCACGCCCCTCCCCTGCCTATCAGTGGACGACTCACTGCTCAGTAAGCGGATCATGTTCATTACTCACAGCTCTGTGCTTCTCTGCCATTGGTTACCTGTCATTTATATGCCCAGCCAGCCCTGCTGCAAGTTGGCTGAGCATAAACTTCCTCCTTGTGACGTAGTGCTTGCCTCAAGCATCCTGGTGCCTTGTCTGTTACTTGAATGTGCAGTCCAGGGGGAGCATGTGGGAGATAAAGACAATACAAAAACAAATCTAAGTGCAATTTTAGTGCTAATTAGTGGTATAGCAATTTGTGTCTTGGCTCGTATGTGCAGCCTACTCACAGGATGTCAGTGGTAAAAAAGCGTATCCCGCAAAGTGTGGCAGTGGTATGTCTTTAGATCTGGTGTACGCAATATGGGATTCTCTTCAAACAGGAGCATCAGGAAGGGTGTACCTCAGCAACAGGAAGGAGAAAGCACAGCCATAGCACAGATCAATAACGTAAAAATGTTTATGTATGAGAAATAAAAAATGTGCACTAACAATAATGCAACAATAAAAAGGCACGTAACCCTATCGTGTGTTGATATACTCTGCTGATCACTGCTGCTCACCACCTCAGCCTCTGTTCTAATGCCTCTTCACTCATGGAAACCCACACGCTCCGAAGCTTCCCCAATGATTGTATCCGCGGTCTCGGCTTCGGCTCCTTCCCGTGTGTATGCGTCAGTTCCGAAATCCCTTCGCTGGTCAGCAGGCAGTCTGCGCATCTACCTGGTGCTCCAAATTGAGTACGCAAGCTTGTTCACTTTCAATTATTTATATTCACTTAATTGTTGTCAGTAGCATTGTTTATATATATTTTATATTTCACTGTCACTTTAAAAATAGTGAGCACTTTTTGAGTGTAAGCGCCTTTGAGATCACTTTCACCTTGAACATTCTTCTTGCCTCCTTACACATTGGAGGTGGAGGGTTGGTCAGCGCACGGGATTTTGCTCAAACGTAGAGATAAGAGGATAGGAAGATATGGAACACGGTATTAGTGTTTTAGTAATCGAACGGTACAATACAGCCAAAAGAACTTTGGAATTAAAAATGTATGAAAAATATATTTTTAAAATAGCTTAAAAATCTTTGGAATTAAAGAACCTTGGTAATTAAAAGTAAAAATATATAAATATATGAAAAAATATATTTCTAAAATAGCTTAAATTATAACAATTAAACAAAAGACACCCTATGGGCAGCACTCGTTGTAAGCAAATATGAATTGGTGATAAATTTAAAATTAAAATGCTTTAATCGTATAATTTAAAATAGGTGTCAAAATTGTTGAAAAAATGGTCAACTGACTGTGGTAACAAAATACAAAGAAAACAGACAAAAATATATAAAATACTATAACTGAGGTCTAGGGGGGGAGGTGGAGAGCCCACCTAGCTGCTAACTAGCAGAAATCAACAATCAAGGACTGTAATAGTCAACCCCCTAGTTCAGCAATAACAAGGTTAAAAGGCCTGTAAAGTGGATACAGGTGACGGAGAACTACCCATGCAAAGGTATATACCTATGTGCTATGCACAATAGATTGAGAGCTCACTAATTGCTATTTGATAGTCCACAATGAAGATGGTGAGGAATACCCTAAATTAAGGGTTAAAGCAAGCCTAACTATAGGAGGGTTAATATGGTGGACAATGTGTTATATTATGGTGTGCACAAGAGCTCACAAAGTGTGGTACTTAGCTCTGGGGCACGGTTCTAGTCCGTATCCAGTTATAGCCCCCTAACATAAATGTGCCACTTATACATGCTTAATAATACCTCACAATATACACATAGGTCAGTCAGTGACTATCAATAGCTAAATGTACAAGAGGTTACAAAAAATGTATTTTGCAGCTCTGGGGCACGGATCTAGTCCGTATCCAGTTATGGCCCCCTAATTCAAATGTGTCACAGTAACAGAAGATGGTGAGGAATACCCTAAATTGAGGGTTAAAGCAAGCCTAACTATAGGAGGGTTAATATGGTGGGCAATGTGTTATATTATAGTGTGCACAAGAGCTCACAAAGTGTGGTACTTAGCTCTGGGGCACGGTTCTAGTCCGTATCCAGTTATAGCCCATAACATAAGGTGAGGTAATTGGTTATATACCGCATCCCTGTGTTAAGCCCTCGTCAGGGTTAATATCGCGGAGTAACGCTGACATAAGCAATTGTACCTGTGGTTCCTGTTCGAAGTCCTGCTGCCATAAGCTACCACATAAAGTACCTGGTGTCTATGATGTATGGACCCAGACTCCCTTAACACGCGTCTCGGCTCTGTACTGAGCCTCTCACCCTCTGCTCGCTTAACACAGGGATGCGGTATATAACCAATTACCTCACCTCACCCAGCACGTGTAAATGCAATTGCTGCTGACTACTTTTTTCATTGCGTGCTTTCCCTCTCCCCTCGGCTCATTTATATGTTTGCTCACTACGTTATCACAGTCTGTTTACCTATCTGTTACTGTGACACATTTGAATTAGGGGGCCATAACTGGATACGGACTAGATCCGTGCCCCAGAGCTGTAAAATACATTTTTTGTAAGCTCTTGTACATTTAGCTATTGATAGTCACTGACTGACCTATGTATATATTGTGAGGTATTACTAAGCATGTTTAAGTGGCACATTTATGTTATGGGCTATAACTGGATACGGACTAGAACCGTGCCGCAGAGCTAAGTACCACACTTTGTGAGCTCTTGTGCACACTATAATATAACACATTGCCCACCATATTAACCCTCCTATAGTTAGGCTTGCTTTAACCCTCAATTTAGGGTATTCCTCACCATCTTCTGTTACTGTGACACATTTGAATTAGGGGGCCATAACTGGATACGGACTAGATCCGTGCCCCAGAGCTGCAAAATACATTTTTTGTAACCTCTTGTACATTTAGCTATTGATAGTCACTGACTGACCTATGTGTATATTGTGAGGTATTATTAAGCATGTATAAGTGGCACATTTATGTTAGGGGGCTATAACTGGATACGGACTAGAACCGTGCCCCAGAGCTAAGTACCACACTTTGTGAGCTCTTGTGCACACCATAATATAACACATTGTCCACCATATTAACCCTCCTATAGTTAGGCTTGCTTTAACCCTTAATTTAGGGTATTCCTCACCATCTTCATTGTGGACTATCAAATAGCAATTAGTGAGCTCTCAATCTATTGTGCATAGCACATAGGTATATACCTTTGCATGGGTAGTTCTCCGTCACCTGTATCCACTTTACAGGCCTTTTAACCTTGTTATTGCTGAACTAGGGGGTTGACTATTACAGTCCTTGATTGTTGATTTCTGCTAGTTAGCAGCTAGGTGGGCTCTCCACCTCCCCCCCTAGACCTCAGTTATAGTATTTTATATATTTTTGTCTGTTTTCTTTGTATTTTGTTACCACAGTCAGTTGACCATTTTTTCAACAATTTTGACACCTATTTTAAATTATACGATTAAAGCATTTTAATTTTAAATTTATCACCAATTCATATTTGCTTACAACGAGTGCTGCCCATAGGGTGTCTTTTGTTTAATTGTTATAATTCTGCTCCTTCCCCTTATTGCACCGTTGTTAATTCTTTCTTGATTAGAGGCTGATGCGAGGGTTTCCACCCCTTTCCCCCTTTCCCATTGTTGTATAAAATAGCTTAAAAATAGATTAGAAAATCCTTAAATAAAATCCTTAAATAAAATTTAAATGGAATTGTGTGGTTTTTTATGAACAGAAGCAGAATATGTGCTATATGTGGATGACTAACAGGGTGTGTTTACATAGCCTGTTGTTGGTCTGAGGTAAAAAGGGGATAATGGGGCTGGTTAGCAGAGTTTAATGTGCAGTCTTTCCTTCACGGAATGCTGCTAAAAACAATAGCTTTCTCACCCTCCTGGTGGGGGCAGTACGTGAGTTGCTTTTCTCCCGGGGGCCCAAATAGGAAGAAAAGGGCCGAACTCGGTGAGTGAGCAAAATAGAATTTATTAGGTACAGAAAACAAAGTCAAAATAACACTCACAGTACAGCTTTAAAACAGCCCAGCATCAGCCTGATCGTCCGGTGATCTTCCTCTCACCAGTACAGCTCCCGTGGTCGCGTCCGACGGCGGGACCGGAAGAGGAGGTCTTACCGGATGTCAGCAGGCTGGCTGGGTCCTTCAATCAATGGGCTCCGGCAGGGAACAACTAGTTTCGCAATAATGCTTCGTCAGGTTCCTGTCGGATGCCCTGTGTCTTCCCTCTTTATAGGCAAATACCTAATTGATGATTGGATTGGTCATCAATTGGTATTGGTACAATTAAATAATAAAATGTAAAAACGACCTTTATTGAGTGTTGGGTGTTGGACTAATGCCCAATAATATGAAAGACCAATAATGCTAAACTCTAAATACATACATAAATATGTTACAAGTAGTGACAATGTTATACACAGTAGATAATTATGCACACATGATCTCTATCAGTTCTATGAGACCTTTCCTCGCTCGAGGTGTAGGCAATTAGTAATCTACAGACATCTTTAAACAAATCTCTTAAAATTGGTAGCAGGTGCAGCACAATACATTGTGAAGTAAACCTCTAAGTAATTCCTTCAGCAAATTAATTTCATACCTAAAGTGGCCCTTGCACTTAGAACTTCTGTGATGTGTGACATTTAAACTAAATGCAAAAGAGCTCATGCTCAGATGGATGGATTTTAAGTGATATATAAAAAAATATAAAATAATAAAATAGGAATATAAAAATGTGTTGTAAATAAAAATATTGTATAGATGAATATATGTGTAATTGGGGCTACCATATGGTATCGCTTATATGTTTAGACTATCTGTCCTGAAAAATATATATATATATATATGGTGTATTACCCAGGTTTAGGTGATATATGTTAAAAAGTACCCCTGTGTGTTTCTTGACTCCCCCTTGTGGTTAGTTTGGAGAATGTCAATGGTGGCCGGAATAGAATTGGAGTAGAATTATTCCTACAAATGTGATAGTTCAGTAATTCAAACATAGTGATCAGTAATTTAATGATGTATGGAACTTGGATGTATTTTCAGTATGGTTCATTGGGGATTTGACCCCACGATCATATTAGGCCTTACTTAAAAGCAGAGTGATAAGTTGGCTGTGCTATACAGAGGCAGATGGACCTCATGTACGTGTTTGCACATATGCGATCAGAGAGAGTACAGAATTCTGCAATGAGAATAACAAATGTGGGTAAAGAGTATTGGTGTGTTACCCAGGCTTAGGTGAAATGTTAAAAAGTATTAAAAAGTATCTCAATAATTGAGAAATGTGGGGTACTTGAATTCTTAGTGTGTGTTTCTAGTATTTCATTGGGGATTTGTCCCCACGATCATATTGGCCCTCACTCAAAAGCAGTGTGATAAGTTAACTGTGCTACGCAGAGGCAGATAGATTTCATATACTCGTTGGTGCATATGTGAACATAGAGAACGTAAACATAGAGATTACAAAATAATATAATTGTGTACGGTTAAGCGAATGAAAGTGAATCATCCAATTGCGAAGTTACTGGTTCCAAATTCGGGAAGGGGATTGAGAGAAAGAAGAGAAGAAGGGAGAGAAGAAGAGAAACGTGATTAGTGTGTTAAATATACATGTTTCATTCAAGAAAAGCCCCAATGTCGATGTCAATGTTAAGTCCTTGGGGTGCTAGCGTCTTTAGTTTATAAATCCATAGTGTCTCCTTTCTTGCTAGTTTTGTAAGTCTATCTCCCCCTCTCCAAAGGGGAGGACTCTGTTCTATGGCTCTATATGTCAGGCCTGAGGGGTCCCCCTGATGCTGTAGTGAAAAATGTTTTGACACGCTGTGGGTCATAACCTGTCGTCGGATGTTACCAATATGTTCCAATATACGAACCCTCAGTGGTCGGCTGGTGCGGCCGACATACTGTAGTCCACAGGGGCAGCTTAGTAAATAGACCACGTAGTCACTCTTGCAATTGATAAAGTGCTTTGTTTTAAATTGTTCGCCTGTTACATGTGATGAAAAGTCTATTTTGTCGTTTGACCCTTGTTTGCAAGCTTTGCAAGTACTGCACTTATAAAAACCTTTGGCTGTTGATAGCCAATTCTCGTCCCTTTTGGAGTTATCAGTTCTAAATAGGCTGGGTGCTAATTTATTCTTTATATTATCTGCTTTTTTAAAGATGACCTTGGGTCTTTCTGGGAGGTAGTTTCTAAGGGTGTCATCTCCTTGTAGAAGGTGCCAGTGTTTATTAAGAATTTGTTGTATTTTGCCTGAATCCTGGCTGTATTGAGTTAAAAATGCGACGTTAAAATTTTCTGTCGGTTGTTTTTGTGTTGTTTTTAGGATATCTCGTCGTTGTAGGAGACCTGTCTTCTTAATGGATTCATCTAGTGAGTTTTTGTTGAATCCTTTGTTAATAAACCGATTTTTTAAAATGTCTGCTTGTTCTTTAAAAGTGTTACCGTCGCTGCAATTCCGCCTGATACGGCGGAATTGGCCTGGTGGTATGTTAGATAGCCATTTTTTGTGGTGGCAGCTTGTTCTCAGTAGGTAGTTGTTGCAGTCTACTTTCTTGAAAAATGTTTTGGTTTTGAGAGAACTGTTCTCGACATAGATGGTTAGATCTAAAAAATCTACAGAGATGGGGTTTGTGCAGGCCGTGAATTTTAGATTGATTTCGTTGTCATTGATATATTCTAAGAACCGTTTTAGATCCTCCTCGCTACCTTTCCAGATGAAGAAGATATCATCTATATATCTCCGCCAAAGCGCCAGATCTGCGCTAAATTCATGTGTTGACCAGATTTTGTCCTGTTCCCAGGCGTCCATAAAAAGATTGGCGTAGCTTGGTGCAAATTTCGTGCCCATTGCGGTTCTGCATTTTTGTAGGTAGTACTTTCCATCAAAGTTAAAAAGGTTATGTTTTAAAATAAAGTTAATACTCTCTAGAATAAAAGATTTCTGTTCTATAAGAACGTTTGGGTCATTGCTTAATGTCCTATCAATGGCTGAAATACCATCCTCGTGGTTAATGGATGTGTATAGTGATGTTACATCACATGTGCATAGTATAAAATCTGGGCTCCATGCTGTTTGTTCTATCAGATTGATAGTTTGTGTGGTGTCTCTGAGGTATGATTTCATCCCCACGACGTAAAGTTGTAGGGAAATGTCTATGTATTCTGACAGTCGTGAGGTGAGAGAGCCTATACCCGAAATGATCGGTCTTCCTGGTGGGTCTATCAGACTTTTGTGTATTTTGGGAAGGAAATAGAAAATCGGCATCACGGGGAATTTGACATTCAAGTATTCATATATAGCACATATTCATATAGCACATATTCTGCTTCTGTTCATAAAAAAACACACAATTCCATTTAAATTTTATTTAAGGATTTTATTTAAGGATTTTCTAATCTATTTTTAAGCTATTTTAGAAATATATTTTTTCATATATTTATATATTTTTACTTTTAATTACCAAGGTTCTTTAATTCCAAAGATTTTTAAGCTATTTTAAAAATATATTTTTCATACATTTTTAATTCCAAAGTTCTTTTGGCTGTATTGTACCGTTCGATTACTAAAACACTAATACCATGTTCCATATCTTCCTATCCTCTTATCTCTACGTTTGAGCAAAATCCCGTGCGCTGACCAACCCTCCACCTCCACTGCAACTACAAGAAGATTCCGGGCTTTATCTTCTCTACTGGTCCAGCTGCAGAAAACAACAAGGGCAAGTATACACTACCCTTTCTTTGGTTACACACTACCACACAGGCAACATCACAAGCCTATACAAATAGGGAGCGCCCCAACCTCTTTTCTTTTTGTCACATTATTCTAAACCCGCTTTGGTGGCAGCACCCTGACCTTCACATGATGGAAGAAGAAACCCTAGAAACAGAAAACACAAATGAAATTATGGAAAGTATATTCACTAAAAGATTGTTTAGAAGCAATAATATAGAGAATAAAATAAAGGAAGTCGAGACGGCCGAGATGGGGGACATAGAAACCATCAACAACGAGTTTGATAAACTAGAGACACTCCTCAAAAAAGAAACAAAAAAAGTTTGGGACAAGGTATATCTACAGAAATACCTAGATGCAAAACGCATCCCAAGAGGATTGCGTTTTTCTAAAAAAGCCTCCTTTGAATTATCAGATATAGAATTTAATGTCATGTGGGAGGAGAGTATGGACACTTGCTCCTTTACCCTCATGAAACTCATCATAGAGCATCACAACAAAACCCTGTCAGATATAGACAGGGAGGTGGTTTTGATCCAGAAAAGACTAGAACCTATAATGGAAAACCCAACTTTCCAAAGTAGGGACAAAAAACTAGCAGATGAAATTGACACGATAGAAAGACTTCTAATAGAATCAAAAAACAAAAAATACAGACGAGATGAGGAAGACTACACAGTCGGCTCAAATCCAAGATGGCAGAAACTCACACTAATCCCACCAAGCACTCCAAGGGAACGTAAGAGAACATTTGAATATAAGGGTAGGGACATAAATATAGAAAGTGGTCCTAGTACTTCAAGCCACCAAACAAACACAGACTACAATAAATCTAACGCAAAGAACACGAATAATAAGAATGTAAAATTCAGGCATGATGAAAAACAAGCACCATCAAGGGAATGGGCACCAAGGGAACACGAGAACCACAGAGATTCAAATGAGAATAGATATACATACCACGAAAGAGATAATAAGCGAACAGACACATACAGAAGGGACAAAGAGAAAAGACAACACAGACAGGGACACCAATATGATGACCAATGGAAATATAAACCCTACACCACCAAACACAGCGATTACCACGAGCACCACCACAGGGCCAGATCTCCCATAGAGAACCACAGAGCAAGATCTCCGCTAGAACAGAGAGAAAATAGATATGAAAGGGAACGTAGCCCAAGAAGAGATCGTAGGTCACCACCTAGACACTCAGGACATTCTGGGCCTTTTTTAGAGAAGGCCCCAGTGAGGAAAGCCCCCCCTCTAATGACACAGAACAGATACATACTCTTAGAAGGACAGAGGGAACAAGACTCCCCGAACACAAGGGCCAAAAATAGACCACACGAGGAAAACGGGGAGGAAGAAATCAGCAGAAAAAGGCCAGCAACACAATAGAAACCAGTAACATCTTCAATCTTAGCAATAAAAGTCTGAATGCTGATGAATGTAGCCTCATCAAAAAGGGCCTTAACTTCGCTCCAGCCGCTGTAGCCAGCGGTTTCAATCTATACATAGACGCACATAAATTTATAAGACAACTGACCCTAAAAAAATTCTTCCTATCCAAAGACGCACAAAGTAGGGAAATCACAAGTAACAGTACACCTACAACAATAGATGAAAACACATTCAAACACACAACTCTCAAAGAAAAATCTAAATTCTATCCAAGCTGGGCTAAGAGCCATAATATCGAGACATTTCACCAGAAAATAGAAGAAGACTTCGAAAAACTTACCCATAGCAAAAGAAGTAAAATAAAACATAATCTAACACTTAAAGAAAAGACTGCGCTCAAAAAACTTGAGGATGATAAATCAATAACCATCAAACAAGCAGATAAAGGGGGGGGCGTAGTGATCATGGATACTACCAACTATAAAAAAGAAGCAGACAGGATCCTCTCAGATGCTATTACATATGAGAGTCTAAGAATAAATCCCCATAAGAATTTCTGTACAGAATATTCAAAACACCTAGACAAGGGTAAAGAAATAGGGGTAATAAATACCAAGGAATATGAATACTTGAATGTCAAATTCCCCGTGATGCCGATTTTCTATTTCCTTCCCAAAATACACAAAAGTCTGATAGACCCACCAGGAAGACCGATCATTTCGGGTATAGGCTCTCTCACCTCACGACTGTCAGAATACATAGACATTTCCCTACAACCTTACGTTGTGGGGATGAAATCATACCTCAGAGACACCACACAAACTATCAATCTGATAGAACAAACAGCATGGAGCCCAGATTTTATACTATGCACATGTGATGTAACATCACTATACACATCCATTAACCACGAGGATGGTATTTCAGCCATTGATAGGACATTAAGCAATGACCCAAACGTTCTTATAGAACAGAAATCTTTTATTCTAGAGAGTATTAACTTTATTTTAAAACATAACCTTTTTAACTTTGATGGAAAGTACTACCTACAAAAATGCAGAACCGCAATGGGCACGAAATTTGCACCAAGCTACGCCAATCTTTTTATGGACGCCTGGGAACAGGACAAAATCTGGTCAACACATGAATTTAGCGCAGATCTGGCGCTTTGGCGGAGATATATAGATGATATCTTCTTCATCTGGAAAGGTAGCGAGGAGGATCTAAAACGGTTCTTAGAATATATCAATGACAACAAAATCAATCTAAAATTCACGGCCTGCACAAACCCCATCTCTGTAGATTTTTTAGATCTAACCATCTATGTCGAGAACAGTTCTCTCAAAACCAAAACATTTTTCAAGAAAGTAGACTGCAACAACTACCTACTGAGAACAAGCTGCCACCACAAAAAATGGCTATCTAACATACCACCAGGCCAATTCCGCCGTATCAGGCGGAATTGCAGCGACGGTAACACTTTTAAAGAACAAGCAGACATTTTAAAAAATCGGTTTATTAACAAAGGATTCAACAAAAACTCACTAGATGAATCCATTAAGAAGACAGGTCTCCTACAACGACGAGATATCCTAAAAACAACACAAAAACAACCGACAGAAAATTTTAACGTCGCATTTTTAACTCAATACAGCCAGGATTCAGGCAAAATACAACAAATTCTTAATAAACACTGGCACCTTCTACAAGGAGATGACACCCTTAGAAACTACCTCCCAGAAAGACCCAAGGTCATCTTTAAAAAAGCAGATAATATAAAGAATAAATTAGCACCCAGCCTATTTAGAACTGATAACTCCAAAAGGGACGAGAATTGGCTATCAACAGCCAAAGGTTTTTATAAGTGCAGTACTTGCAAAGCTTGCAAACAAGGGTCAAACGACAAAATAGACTTTTCATCACATGTAACAGGCGAACAATTTAAAACAAAGCACTTTATCAATTGCAAGAGTGACTACGTGGTCTATTTACTAAGCTGCCCCTGTGGACTACAGTATGTCGGCCGCACCAGCCGACCACTGAGGGTTCGTACAGTATATTGGAACATATTGGTAACATCCGACGACAGGTTATGACCCACAGCGTGTCAAAACATTTTTCACTACAGCATCATGGGGACCCCTCAGGCCTGACATATAGAGCCATAGAACAGAGTCCTCCCCTTTGGAGAGGGGGAGATAGACTTACAAAACTAGCAAGAAAGGAGACACTATGGATTTATAAACTAAAGACGCTAGCACCCCAAGGACTTAACATTGACATCGACATTGGGGCTTTTCTTGAATGAAACATGTATATTTAACACACTAATCACGTTTCTCTTCTTCTCTCCATTCTTCTCTTCTTTCTCTCAATCCCCTTCCCGAATTTGGAACCAGTAACTTCGCAATTGGATGATTCACTTTCATTCGCTTAACCGTACACAATTATATTATTTTGTAATCTCTATGTTTACGTTCTCTATGTTCACATATGCACCAATGAGTACATGAAATCTATCTGCCTCTGCGTAGCACAGTTAACTTATCACACTGCTTTTGAGTGAGGGCCAATATGATCGTGGGGACAAATCCCCAATGAAATACTAGAAACACACACTAAGAATTCAAGTACCCCACATTTCTCAATTATTGAGATACTTTTTAATACTTTTTAACATTTCACCTAAGCCTGGGTAACACACCAATACTCTTTACCCACATTTGTTATTCTCATTGCAGAATTCTGTACTCTCTCTGATCGCATATGTGCAAACAAGTACATGAGGTCCATCTGCCTCTGTATAGCACAGCCAACTTATCACTCTGCTTTTAAGTAAGGCCTAATATGATCGTGGGGTCAAATCCCCAAATGAACCATACTGAAAATACATCCAAGTTCCATACATCATTAAATTACTGATCACTATGTTTGAATTACTGAACTATCACATTTGTAGGAATAATTCTACTCCAATTCTATTCCGGCCACCATTGACATTCTCCAAACTAACCACAAGGGGGAGTCAAGAAACACACAGGGGTACTTTTTAACATATATCACCTAAACCTGGGTAATACACCATATATATATATATATATATATATTTTTCAGGACAGATAGTCTAAACATATAAGCGATACCATATGGTAGCCCCAATTACACATATATTCATCTATACAATATTTTTATTTACAACACATTTTTATATTCCTATTTTATTATTTTATATTTTTTTATATATCACTTAAAATCCATCCATCTGAGCATGAGCTCTTTTGCATTTAGTTTAAATGTCACACATCACAGAAGTTCTAAGTGCAAGGGCCACTTTAGGTATGAAATTAATTTGCTGAAGGAATTACTTAGAGGTTTACTTCACAATGTATTGTGCTGCACCTGCTACCAATTTTAAGAGATTTGTTTAAAGATGTCTGTAGATTACTAATTGCCTACACCTCGAGCGAGGGAAGGTCTCATAGAACTGATAGAGATCATGTGTGCATAATTATCTACTGTGTATAACATTGTCACTACTTGTAACATATTTATGTATGTATTTAGAGTTTAGCATTATTGGTCTTTCATATTATTGGGCATTAGTCCAACACCCAACACTCAATAAAGGTCGTTTTTACATTTTATTATTTAATTGTACCAATACCAATTGATGACCAATCCAATCATCAATTAGGTATTTGCCTATAAAGAGGGAAGACACAGGGCATCCGGCAGGAACCTGACGAAGCATTATTGCGAAACTAGTTGTTCCCTGCCGGAGCCCATTGATTGAAGGACCCAGCCAGCCTGCTGACATCCGGTAAGACCTCCTCTTCCGGTCCCGCCGTCGGACGCGACCACGGGAGCTGTACTGGTGAGAGGAATATCACCGGACGATCAGGCTGATGCTGGGCTGTTTTAAAGCTGTACTGTGAGTGTTATTTTGACTTTGTTTTCTGTACCTAATAAATTCTATTTTGCTCACTCACCGAGTTCGGCCCTTTTCTTCCTATTTGGGCCCCCGGGAGAAAAGCAACTCACGTACTGCCCCCACCAGGAGGGTGAGAAAGTTATTGTTTTTAGCAGCATTCCGTGAAGGAAAGACTGCACATTAAACTCTGCTAACCAGCCCCATTATCCCCTTTTTACCTCAGACCAACAACAGGCTATGTAAACACACCCTGTTAGTCATCCACATATAGCACATATTCTGCTTCTGTTTATAAAAAACCACACAATTCCATTTAAATTTTATTTAAGGATTTTATTTAAGGATTTTCTAATCTATTTTTAAGCTATTTTAGAAATATATTTTTTCATATATTTATATATTTTTACTTTTAATTACCAAGGTTCTTTAATTCCAAAGATTTTTAAGCTATTTTAAAAATATATTTTTCATACATTTTTAATTCCAAAGTTCTTTTGGCTGTATTGTACCGTTCGATTACTAAAACACTAATACCGTGTTCCATATCTTCCTATCCTCTTATCTCTACGTTTGAGCAAAATCCCGTGCGCTGACCAACCCTCCACCTCCACTGCAACTACAAGAAGATTCCGGGCTTTATCTTCTCTACTGGTCTAGCTGCAGAAAACAACAAGGGCAAGTATACACTACCCTTTCTTTGGTTACACACTACCACACAGGCAACATCACAAGCCTATACAAATAGGGAGCGCCCCAACCTCTTTTCTTTTTGTCTCCTTACACATTGACCTCGGCTTGTAACTGGACCCCCACCTTCTCGGACCCCTTGACCTCGGGTTGTACCTGGAACCCCACCTTCTCGGACCCCTTGACTTCGGCTTGATATTGGACTCCCACCTTCTGTACTCTCTGGACCCCGGCTACGCTTAACGACAATCTGCCTTCTCCTATCCTAGACCACGGTGAGTATCATGACCATCCTGACGTCTCCTACCCTGACCTGGCTACACGACTACCACTCTGCACACAGTTATGTAGTTGTAGGTCGGTGTTTGTGGTGAGCACCCGTTACAGTATACTCAGCCCCATAAACATGGACGCAGCTGAGGTAATCAAGTTTTGAGCGCACACGCCAACATGTTTGACAAACTGGAGAAATACCTGCCACAAAATGACCAATGTATGGAGCTACTCCAAAAGTCGGTGCAAGCTATTACCGATCAGACCCAACATGACCCCTCTCACTGTCTCCTCAACGGCGCCTGTCCCAGCACCCATGCTTATGACCCCAGCTTCCGAACCACGACTACCTACTCCCAACCGCTATGGCGGTTACCCTCTGGGCTGTCGTGCTTTTCTGAACCATTGTTCTATTCAGTTTGAACTGATACCATCCCGCTTTCTGTCCCAGCGTTCTAAGGTGGCATACATTGTATCCTTGCTCACCGATGATGCTTTGGCGTGGGCTTCACCCATCTGGGAGCAATGGCCGGACCTCACCGGAGTCATCACACACGTCACTAAGGAATTCTGCAGAGTATTTGACACCCCCGGACATAAGGTAACTGCTGCCTTCTCTCTCTTGAATATCTCCCAAGGTTGTCACCCGTGGCCCGGTACGAGGTCCAATTTTGGACCATAGCCACCGAGACCAGCTGTTGATATGACAGCTGCCTTCTGGCAAAGCTTGTCCGAAAAGCTTAAGGACGAACTTGCAGCACAGGAGCAGCCCACAGAACTGGAGGAACTAGTCGCACTATGCATCCGGGTGGATCAACGGCTACTGGAGAGGAGAAATGAGAGAATCTGGTGCAATCAAGGTACTCAGCCTCTTCACAGTCAATTCACAGGGGCCCCTAACCTCCCTCCTCCGGACCTGAAAGAACCCTTGTACTGTAGCTCGGAAGTAACCAACTATCTGTCAGCGAGAAACAACGCAGATGCAGCGCCGGCCTCTGTCTATACTGCGGTAACACCGGACACCAGGCTTCGGCTTGTCCTCTAAAATTGGGAAACACCAAATCCCAGTGAGAGCCGGGAGGTTCACACTGGGAACTGTATCTCATCTCCTCCCTAACTGCCAACCAGGCTCTTAATTCCCATCACACTAGTCGGTGATACCTTCAAGACCACCGCATGGTCTTTCTGGACTCTGGGTCAGGGGGGAATTTCATCGACCAGGGATTCGCAGAGAGAAATAAAATTCCCCTGGTACACAGGAACCATCCAATAGGGCTGGAGGCTATTGATGGCTGGCCCTTACAACCATCCTTTATTTCTCTCTAAACCATTCCTTTCCAGCTACAGACTGGAGAAGTTCACACCGATAAGATTCTATTGGATGCCATTCATATGCCGTCAGTCGACGTCGTTCTGTGGCCCTCTGCAGCCATTCAGGCATTTGAAAGGCTGAAAATGGCCTTCGTATCAGCTCTCGTGGCCATGCATCCTGACCCAGGATTGCCCTTCACCCTTGAGGTAGATGCATCTGATATTGGGGCCAGAGCAGTACTGACCCAAAGGAAGACTCCTCAGGCCAGACTACACCCTTGTGCTTTCTTTTCCAAGAAATTCTTGTCCGCCGAACAAAACTACGATGTAAGCAATCGTGAACTCCGGGCGATCAAGATGGCCTTAAAGGAATGGAGGCATTTGCTCAAGGGCACTGAGAATCCAGTTACCATACTGACGGATCACAGAACATCTTATACATCGAAGTGCTCGTCGCTTGGGGTCACGACAAGTGCGATGGCCACTATTTTTTCCCTGCTTTAATTTCATTATTTCATATCTACCAGGCTCAAAAAAATATAAATGCAGATACCCTCTCCTGGCCATTATTGGTAGAGGACAAGACGGAGTACCAAGAGGAGACCATACTTCCCCCAGCATGTATTCTTTCCGCTAATACATTTGACTCTTTAGATGACATCACGCAAGCTCAGTCTGATATTCTGGAGGGCCTCAAAATGTGAGAAATGTTGCCTATACATGGCATCAGAATTTCGAAGGAAGGTACTGGAATGGGGTCACTCATCTAAAAGCTCCTGTCATCTAGGTACAAGGAGGACGATTGATCTTCTGGAACGAACCTTCTGGTGGCCAGGGATGTGTAAGGACATAAAAGAATTTGTCAATGCGTGTTCTACTTGTGCCCAACATAAAAACCCCAGTAACAGGACATCAGGTTTGCTTCAATCTCTCCCGATTCCAGAACGCCCATCGACTCATCTCTCCATGGACTTCATCGTGGAGCTACCGGTATCCAAAGGGAGGATTACCATTCTGGTGGTGGTTGACCGCTTCTCTAAGTAGGCCCACTTCATTTCCCTTAAGGGCCTACCTAATGCCCTCAAACTATCCGAGGTATTCATCAAGGAAGTATTTCGCCTCCATGGAGTACCCCAAGTCATTGTGTCAGATCGAGGCTCTCAATTTATTTGTAGATTTTGGCGGGCTTTTTGCCAACAACTAGGGATCTCTCTCCATGTTAACTCCGGCTACCATCCTCAGACTAATGGTCAGACAGAGTGGACCAACCAATCACCCGAGCAATTGATCCGTTGCTTCATCTCTGATACTCGGGACAACTGGACAGATCTCCTGCCATGGGCTGAGTTCTCTCACAACAACCTACATAATGAGTCGACACAGGACTCACCCTTCTTAACAATCTATGGCTTTCATCACTCAGCTCTCCCTACTACAGGCCCTAGATCCGGAGTGCCAGCAGCGGACAACTGGGTTCTGCAACTTCAAATGTCCTCGGGAAGGGTTCAAGAGAATCTCAAAAAATCAGTATCCATGTAGAAGAAACAGGCAGATCGGCATTGTCGTGACACCAACTTACAACCCAGGCCAAAAGGTATGGCTATCCACAAGCGATCTTCAGCTTTACTGCTTTTACCATCCACTGTCCTGTAAGTAGGGTTTCAATTTTACCCCTCTGGACCTAAGTGCTGTATCCTCTGGAACCCAGTATTTCAATGTTAATAAATAGCTTTTTGTTAAGATTTTAGTCTTGCTAGTGTCTGTCTGTCATTGTGTGTTATGTTTGTCATGTGTGAGTTTTTAATGTTTTAATGTCAACTTTTTTGGTGTACTGCACCATTATCTGTTTGTTTCATTTGTATCATTTGGTGTGAGCCGTTTGTTGACCCCTTCACTGCCTGTTTGCTCAAGGACACTTTTGGGACTTTGCAAGAGACGGTTTGGTCTTTATTCGGATTTATTATTATTTAAAGGACTGATTTTGAGCCGGAAATTCTTTCTTTTCTCTGCTATCCACAAGAAATATCCGACTGAAGGTACCCACCGCAAAATTTGCACCTAGGTATATTGGCCCATTCCCAGTCATCGAAAAAAATCAATCCAGTGGCCTACAACCTATGGTTGCCAGTGTCCATGAGGATTCCTTCCATCTTCCACATGTCTCTATTCTACTCTACGCTACCCAGTCTCCTGCTCCGGTGTCCCCCCCTCAACCTCTACTAGTGGAAGGACAACAAGAGTTTGAAGTCCAGTCCATTCTGGATTCCAAAATTACCAGGGGTAAAGGGGTAAACTCCAGTACCTGATTCATTGGATGGGCTTCGGCCCCAAAGAATGTTCTTGGATCCCCAGGGACC